>NW_003314408.1:47649-58047 GCF_000143415.4 Selaginella moellendorffii | reverse complement strand
ATCATCACGATGAAAAAGCCTTCCTCATAGGACTCTGTATATGGAGAGGCTATCTTCAAGAGGTTTGTCGAGACATGTAGAGAGCAGCAACCACATAAAACCCGCCTCTTGGAAGATGGAACTCGAGACACCCAATGAGTTCTCCCTTCCATGTATACCAAGGGGGCCATATTGGAAGATGTGAATCGGGAACTCCAGAGTAATGGCTACAGGAAGCTGAGCCAATCTAGATTTAGTAGATTGTGGAGCAATAGGTTCAGGGATGTGAGTATAGGAAAGTACTCCAGCTTTTCAAAGTGTGACGAGTGCACTGCTATCAAAATGGCTTTGTCAAAGAATTCTTGCATCGCTCAAGAGCGAGAGACGTTGGTTAGAAGGCGGCTCGACCACAACATCGAGCAGAGAAGCTGCAGGACTGCATATTATCATAACAGGATTCTCTCCATGGAGAGACCTGACTCTTACCTCTGCATCATCCACGACAAAATGGACCAGAAAAAGACGTGCTTACCTCGACTCAATCCTGCCCCCAAGGCAATCTCTTCATCCATGCAGCTGCCTGTGTCTCTGTTTGGCATAATTGCTCATGGGCATGGTGCCCAGAACTATGGGAACTTCTTTGTACCTCTATGGGGTGGCGGGGGTGCAAACATGATGATTGCGTCCCTAGCAAAACACTTAAGGTCTCTGCAAAGTGCGCAGACTGAGTTGAATGGCCAACCCTTGCATAAGGCCCTTGTCGATCGAACCCCATACAGGGTTCAGTGGAGGAGGAGCAAAGGCTTGCAGTATCGCGTGGGGCCCCATGCCATCCCAGTGAATATGTTGGCCGTCAGATTGTAGGGTTATCACGTGAGGCCTCATGCCATTCCGACGAGGTTGGTTGCCCGGTGAATGCACAGCCTCATCCAAACGAAGCAGAATCTCAAGGAAGTTCTTGCGGCCGATGTGGCCTTCCACCCCATCTTCTGCTCCAAACAGACAATGCTGGCAGTGAGAACAAAAACATGTACGTCTTCGCGTACTTGGCGATGCTTGTTGCCAAAGGCATATTTGAAACAGTTACACTTGGCTTTCTCATGGTTGGGCACACTCATGAAGACGTCGATGCCATGTTCAGTCACCTGGCAGAGTCCCTCCGGCGATCCAATGTCCTCACCCTCCCACAACTCTACGATGAATTCCAAAATTGCATCAAAGGCACTGTTGAAGCTGCACTTGTGACAAAGGTTCCAGACTTTAAGGGGTTTGTAAGAGGCTACATCAGGGACGGATCCGAAACGCTGATTGGCCACTCCAAGCCTCTTCAGTTTCATTTCAGCATGCGTGACGGTGCTCCAGTGATGAGGTACAAGATGAGAGAATGGGACACAGTGTGGCTGCTAGTGGATGGCATTGAACTCTTCAAGAGAGATCCCATAACTGGGGAACCTATGATTCCTCAGGGTTCCCCACGGCCGATGCACCCGGATGGACTCAAAGACCAGGAAAGTATAGTGGCCGGGATTAGACAGCATATTGCCTTCTGGAAGAGGGGGTTGGTGTTTGGTGGAGAATCCTATTTTCAGAGGTGCAAGCCTTTGATCGAATACTGGGAGAAGATTATATCTGCTATCCAAAATGGGCCGGTTGTATATGAAGAATTGGAAGAGTCCTTTTGGCCAGAACCCAGAGCACCAGATAGTAGCGGAACAATGTCCTCTGGAAATGCAGTGACAGATAACGATGTTGAGGATCACTATTGTGGGCCGAGGAACAAGAAGCCGGATTCAGCATTCAATCCAGTATAGGTCTGCAAAGGAATGGTCATGCTTGTTAGACCCAGTAATAAAAAACAAATGATATGGGTGGGGCGCTGCGTCACTGATGCAGAGGAGGACGCGAAAACTAACTCCTTCAATGTAACTGTGGAGTGCTTCAAGCCAAGTTCCAGATATACGAAGGATTGCCTAGAAAAGAGATGGGTGCTGAATCCAAGGGATCCCAGCATGAGCATATCGGTGGATAATGTTGTGCATGGTTGGATGCGGAAGCAGAGTGCCACCATCACCTTGCCAGACCATGCAAGAGATGCAGCAAGAGCATTCATAACCCAGGTTCAAGGTGAGATTCATTAATATTCCTTTACTAAGTTTCTAATGTATTTTATTTCAAGGTGAACAATCCGAATCTGAATCAGAGGAGGCGTGATGGCATGTGGCCTGAGATGATGTGACATATGCATTTACCAATCACACGTGCATAAATCTAATAATATGGCGTGTGGCCCATATTAATGGCACATAAACCCATATTGTGGGCTTACGTGCTTTATGTACCATCATTCCCTTGCAGCGTGTGTGTTGGTTTCCTTTTATAACACAACGAACTCCATATTTTAGGGTGAAGAGCGTTCTCATGGCAAGCACAAAATCTGTAAGTGAGGCAGAAAAGGAGACGGAGAAGGAGATAGGTGAAGATGTAGAATATATAAGTCTTCCAAACTCCCCGTACTATACTCTAGGTGATCATTTTTCTGAACAAACGGCAACATTAACAACTATCGAAAACGCCCCAGTAACGTCAGAGACAACAATCCAAAGCAAAACAACTGACCTGGAGAAGGATGATAGTACCGCTGAGAGTACCAAAAAGGAGGTGTCCACTAGCGCTTAGGCTTATAATGGCGTGTGCCCTCATGCCATTTACTTGATCACCAAATACCTTTTTCCCTTTGCACTAGTATATCTTAATACCGGTCTGAGAAATAGAATGGCATGTGCCCTCAGGCCTTTTACTAAATCACCTTTGAAAGAAATGCAAGCCTCTATGTCGTAAAAAAAAGGTACTAGAGAAATTCCTTAATAATATAAATGTTATTTAGTTTCATGAAAATACACTAAGGGTCAAATGAGTTAAATGACTTCTCCAGACTAGCAATGCCTCTTGCTACACCTTCACAATTAGATTCGTTAGAAAAAGATAACATTGAATAATATCTAAATGTTCTCACCATTAAGTTATATGTCTGGCTAATAGGAATGACGTTCATCTTGGAAAGCTCACCACACGCTCAATGAACAAACAAATAGTGTGTGCGCGCATGCCATCGCTCTTTTTTAGCTTCAGATTCAGCTTGTTCACCTTGACAATGAGATTTATTATACAACCAGATGGACTCAGTCTGGACACAAAGTCACCGCGCTAGTCACCATGCCCCAGATATGTCTAACCCCTGGACAAAAACCATATAATTTCACGTCATTTTCAAATACTTGAAAATTTGTACCTAGTCCCATTTTACTGAATAAATCCCACTTTAACGAAATAAAGCTTAAGAGGTGACATCTCATAATGTTGTGCCAAGCGAAGAGCATTGTCAAAGGTGGCTGGAGCAAGTGCATGGACAAGTCCAACAAGATCTTGACAAAGTGTTCGCCACAACATTCTAAGCTTGATCCGCTCCGACATATTCGGCTCCGCACGAAGCAAAAGGCTTCGGAAACAAATACCAAATTGCATCACCGACCCAAATGGCCCTTGATGAAGACGATACAATTGTTGGAGGGCATTATCACAATCGTCAGCATGTCCGAATGCACGTTTGAAGACGTCTGAAAGAACACTCCAATCCCTATGAGTGGCTACGCTTAAACCATTGTATCACTATAACACTGTCCCTTGGAGACATGTGGGAAACTCAACGTTGAGCATCATCCCAAGAATGATATGTGGCAATCACCGTGAAGTGATCAAATTAATGATACACATCATCCCTAGGATTCCCACAAAAGAACTCTGGCCGAACGCGAGGATTGGCACCAAGAGCAAGAGGAGTTGTACCATGTGCTGTGAATACCGTCATCAATTGAGTTTGGTTGTTCAATTGCAAGTGCATGGCATCAAGCAATTGCATCAACTGCTGCTCCAGAGTCAAAGGAGGAGATTGTTGCTTTGCCATGAAGATGAATGAAAAGAAAAGATTGTCACTCCTGATTGTCACTCCTGAGGGTATCACGATGGATCCTGCCAAAGTCAAGACTATTCTCGAATGGGAGCCTCCACAATCAATGTCGGACGTTCAGGTTTTCCTTGGCTTCGCCAACTTCAACTGCAAATTCATTGATCACTACTCTAACATTGTCCTTCCTCTCACGCATCTCACTCGCAAGGATGTTTCCTTCTCTTGGTCTACTGCTACCCAGCAGGCCTTCGACACACTCAAGGCGGCCTTCAGTTCTGCTCCCGTCTTGATCCATGCTGATTCCTCACAACCTTTCTTCATTGAGGCTGACACCTCTGACTTTGCCATCGGTGCTGTGCTGTCTCAACTCAGAGCGGATCAAGAACTTCATCCGGTTGCTTTCCATTCTCGGAAAATCCAGCCTGCGGAGATCAATTACGAAATCCACGACAAGGATCTCCTTGCCATCGTGGATTCCTTTGGAGAGTGGTGCCATTTCTTGGAGGGGGCGGGCCATCAAACAACAGTCTAGACGGATCACAAAAATCTTGAGTACTTTGCCACTTCCCGAGTTTTGAGCCGTTGTCAAGCAAGGTGGGCACAATTTCTGAGTTGGTTTGACTTTGTTATCAAGTACAAACCTGGAAAGCTTCAAGGCCTTCCTAATGCTCTTGTAAGAGACTAATTTTTCCATTTTACTTTAGTCATTTAACTGCACCTCCGACCACTTGGAGGAGTCTCATTCACAACCTCCATAAGTCCTAGTTAGGACTTGGGGCTTGTTAGCCCCGAGAATGGCATCCATGCCACTCCACCTTTGCACTTGGTCCAAGTGCTCCATGTGTTTGATCCCATGACCGGCACCCCAAGGTACCACCAACATATCGGCCCGTTACGCTAAGGCCATGCCCATTCACCTTAGTCACATCGGTGGTCTAACGCCACCTGCATCACAGTCCCGTCTCTTAAAGACTAGGCCCTCCGTCCATGAGTGATCATTCTAGATCCACTCCTTAGCATCCTTAGGATGCTCACAACCATGGGGAATAGCCTTCCCTGATATCTCTTTTCCAGTCCCCACCAAGTCCCTTTTCGTCCATGGCCGTATTCACCAACACTGCCACTAGATCCATACCTAGGACCTTCCAATTCCAATACAAGTGGTGATATACTTGAGCACCAATAAGAGTCGGACTAAGGAACAGCTCCGATACCAAGTTGTAAGAAACTAATTTTTCCATTTTACTTTAGTCACTTAACTGCACTTCCGACCACTTGGAGGAGTCTCATTCACAACCTCCATAAGTCCTAGTTAGGACTTGGGGCTTCCTAGCCCCGAGAATGGCATCCATGCCACTCCACCTTTGCACTTGGTCCAAGTGCTCCACGTGTCTGATCCCATGACTGGCACCCCAAGGTACCACCAACATATCAGCCCGTTACGCTAAGGCCATGCCCATTCACCTTGGTCACACCGGTGGTCTAACGCCACCTGTATCACAGTCCCATCTCTCAAAGACTAGGCCCTCCGTCCATGAGTGATCATTCTAGATCCACTCCTTAGCATCCTTAGGATGCTCACAAACATGGGGAATAGCCTTCCCTGATATCTCTTTTCCAGTCCCCACCAAGTCCCTTTTCGTCCATGGCCGTATTCACCAACACAGATCAAGGTCTGCAGGCCCGACCTCTAAGTCCACTGGCCTCTGGGACTGCCTCACCATGGGATTGTGTCCTTGGTCACCACACTAGAGGGCTACTCCTCTTCCTTTCCACAGTCTAGGACTTTGGGACAACATTTCGAAACACCGTGGCCCTACGCGGGCCTCATGGGTACTCTCCCCGCCTTCCACCTTTAGGTGCTCTAGCCATGGGCTTAGAGCGAGGTTCCGTTAAGCCACACCAGGTATCAAAGTAAGTAGTGCCACCCACACTTGGATTGGGAGCATCGGCCAGTCGATCTCCCAGGGGAACTAGAGTCGGCTCTTGAACACTTCACCCAGCTACCCCGCTTGTCGGTCCATGTTCACTCTAGTCTTGGACTTCCCAGTGGGCAGCTCATCACCCAACACTGAGTCCGGCCTTCCTGGGCCAAACTAGCCTTTCCTTGCCAAACTGGCTCCACTGCAGTCGTCCCCCTCACTATACTTTTGGAGCTCACCAAACCCCCCAGGGTATAGGAGACGAACGCTTTGGGCTTTCACCCTCTCAAACTCGAACTCGGACTCGGACTCGGACTCGGACTCGGACTTGGGCTCGGTTTCGGCCTCGGCCTTGGTCTCGGTCTCGGTCCCCGTCTCAGTCTCGGTCTCGGTCCTGGTCCCGGTCTCGGTCTCGGTCCCGGTCCCGGTCTCGGTCTCGGTCTCGACTTCGGACTCCATCTTGGGTCCATTTCGGACTCCATCTCGGACTCCATCTCGGACTCCATCTCGTGTCCACCTCGGGTCTATCTTGAACTCCATCTCGGACTCCATCTCAGACTCCATCTCGGGTCTATCTCGGGTCCACCTCGGACTCCACCTCGGACTCCACTTCGGACTCCAACTCGAGTCCATCTCGAACTCCATCTCGGGTCCATCTCGGACTCCATCTCGGGCTCCATCTCGGACTCTTCCACGTGTCATGTGTTGGTCCTTTTAGGTCCCTTTTTGGAGCCTCGCTTATTGCTCGCTTCGTGCTCATTCCTCGAGCACTTTGTTGGGAGTTCCACTCCCGCTCTCAACCTTTCAAGTCAGAGCTTTTAGTCCAAATGTGTTACGCTCGTTTGGTTTTCGCTTCAGCCACCACCACATGGCACCCTTTCAGCTCCACTTTGGGGCCTAGGGATTTTGTGTCTCACAACTCCACCACCCATACACGAAGTTTGATGTCCTCATCGAACGGTAAACCCTTTCAGAAAGTAACACCCGCACGTGTTACTATTTCCATCCTTGGCACCCAGCCAATATTTGTCTATGGTTTGACACCAAAGGCTCACCATGCCTTGTCCATCCTCTAAGGAGCATAGCCTCTCCAACTTAGAGGCTCATTTGACCACTTGTGGTGGTTCTCTCCTTTTATTGGTTTAGTTCTCACTAAATCTGTTAGAGACACCTTCTCTAACTCGATCCCACTACTCATTCTCGAGTGGTCTCACTTTCCATCGATATAACCCTTGCACTTTGGAACTTTTAATTTTGACTTCTTGAAGTCAATTTCCTGGGTGTCTCTGACACCTTGCATTGCACATTTTGTGCAACTCCACTTCCTCATCCCAGGAAGTTCTCTACTTGAGGGCACCATCATCCTGTGTTTGATTTCATGCCACCTTTGGCACTAAATTCCAGTTATCATATTTTGTGCTAGGGCTGTCCACGGCCCTATCATTTGGCTACCTTACTACTCCCACCCTTGGAGCTTCCACTTTCGCTAAATCGGAGCAATTGGGAATCCATCCTTGGGAACACATTGCCTTTTCGACAATCCGTTAGCACCCAACACCTTAATGTTCTTGGCCTAACTTTGCCATTTGGATTCTTTCTCATGAATCCCATGGCTCTTTACTTAGCCACAGTCGTTTGCTCTTATCCTTGATTGTTGCACCCAACAACATAGGATCGCTACCTCCATTTTCGAGGTATCCCTTCGGTTCCATAGCAAAGACTTTTCTTTGCCAAGTCCGGAGGATGTTCACCCCTAGTACGTCTCTTTAGCATCTTCTGCTGTGGGCTCTATCCACGGCCCAACTTCGTGACTTTCCCATGGGTCTCTTATAGAAACTACTTTCCTCAGACTCACTATGCCATCGCACGGACACAGCTTATTTCCCTTAGGTGCTCTTCCCACTTGGTCATCTTGACTAAGCCACACCATCTTAAATAGTTCAAATCAACATTTTGAACCAGGAACTTCATTCCTTAGCCAACCAAGGACCTTATCCTTATTTGGCCATAAGATCACCTAGGGATCTCACCTTGGCACCTTAACAGAGTTGCCAAGAGGTACTTGGTCTTTTAAACCTTCAAGTTGTTGACCATAACTTCGGGGGCATCCCCCACACTTGACGGTGCACCCAAGCCAGCCCTTACGGCCAAGGGTCCATAGCAACTGAGATTAGGTGTCCCCATCTCACTCACCATGTCCTTGGTGCCACTTGCACCAAAGCGTTCAAGTTAGATATGCCGAGCTTTCACACTAAGCAATCTAACCGTGCATCACGACTCCGAGGCATCCCTGGCTTGGCGGTGTGCCCAAACCAGTCTCCCCACTGAAAGTCCATGACCATTGAAATATGAGTGTCCTCATATTCCAAACCATCACCACGCTCTAGTGATTTGGGACTCGAATCCAAACACTAAAGGATCGGGACTCGAACCCAACCTTCGTATATGCATCTACGGACGGCATCACACAAGATGCCTGGCGTGACTCCCCACGTCAGTGCACCAACTTATATTTAAAGCGCGCTACAGATCACAGCTTAAAAACCTAGTTCCTCCACACTGCCAAGTCTTTTCACTTGACAAGTCTGTGATCATGCATGGACTCCTCCATGCTTGGCCCTATGGGCCACCCTTTTGAAGTTAGCACCTTCAACTAGGGTATTTGTTCCCCCCGACTTGCTAATCTCACTTAGCAAGTCATCTGGCCACCGTAACATGGTTCATGCATAAGCGTGAAAGTCCTTAACCATCGACTTTCGTTCAAAGCCCTCTCTTTGAACACTCGGGAACTACTTCCCCAATCTTGATAGCCTCGCTTCATGGCAAACTTCAAGACCACGCTTCTACTGCGCCCCTCTGATTTCGTGCATTCTATAAACCATTTACACTTGGCTTTCTAGGTATCCAACTACCTAGAATTGTCTTTGGGAACCTTTCGACGGAACTCTATCCCTTTAGCTTGTTAAGGCCTCTCCTTTCGCAAGCTTTCCAATTGCCATATAGTCTAACATGGACAATCCTATGTTTTTGACTCTCCATGGCATCCCGGTTGTTAGAAGAATGAAGGAGAAAAGTAAACACTAGAGAAAAGCATTGCCAAAAAACCTCATTTTTCAATCATGCACCCACCAATGTTATACAAAAGTGGATAGATTAATTTTTCACAGTCTTCACTTTATAGTATTATATATATACAAAACTTTATTTATATACCTTACAATATATAATTTCTAGAAATTATTATGAGTCACCCTTACTAGGTGTAATAAATGGGGAATTTTTATTCAAGCCTTCAATAGTGGATCAAATTGTCTTATATTATATATAAAGTTAATCTATCATGTGAGGGCTAAGTGTACGGCTACGATGCCGTATACTAATATTAGTGTAATGGGATTTTGGTAGCTGTTGGATTGGTTTCAATCTGGACCACTCGTTCCTATATATAAGTTAAGGTTTTTGGGTTAATTGATATGCACATTTTTTGTATTCCCTTTCCATATTCCAAGCACTCACATTGGTGGAGGTGAGGGGCACCTTTCCTTATATTTTGGTTTAGATATAACTTTTTGCATTGTCTAGATCTAGTTTTTTTCATTCCCTTTCTTTTGCTCTTTCCTGTCAGGATTTTGGTTTTGATCTAGCTTTTCCATTGTCTCGATCTCCCTTTCTTTCTAGCTTTTTTCTCATTTCCCTTCTTTTGCTCTTTTCTTTTCATTCATCTTCATGGCAAAACAATAATCTCCTCCTCTGACTCTAGAGCAGCAGTTGGTGCAATTGCTTGATGCCATGCACTTGCAATTGAACAACCAAACTCAATTGATGATGGTATTCACAGCACATGGTACAACTCCTCTTGCTCTTGGTGCCAATCCTCGCGTTCGGCCAGAGTTCTTTTATGGGAATCCTAGGGATGATATGTATCATTGATTTGATCACTTCACGGTGATTGCCACATATCATTCTTGGGATGATGCTCAACGTTTGCGTGAGTTTCCCACATGTCTCCAAGGGACAGTGCTATAGTGATACAATGGTTTAAGCGTAGCCACTCATAGGGATTGGAGTGTTCTTTCAGACGTCTTCAAACGTGCATTCGGACATGCTGACGATTGTGATAATGCCCTCCAACAATTGTATCGTCTTCATCAAGGGCCATTTGGGTCGGTGATGCAATTTGGTATTTGTTTCCGAAGCCTTTTGCTTCGTGCGGAGCCGAATATGTCGGAGCGGATCAAGCTTAGAATGTTGTGGCGAACACTTTGTCAAGATCTTGTTGGACTTGTCCATGCACTTGCTCCAGCCACCTTTGACAATGCTCTTCGCTTGGCACAACATTATGAGATGTCACCTCTTAAGCTTTATTTCGTTAAAGTGGGATTTATTCAGTAAAATGGGACTAGGTACAAATTTTCAAGTATTTGAAAATGACGTAAAATTATATGGTTTTTGTCCAGGGGCTAGACATATCTGGGGCATGGTGACTAGCGCGGTGACTTTGTGTCCAGACTGAGTCCATCTGGTTGTATAATA
>NW_003314408.1:17649-42649 GCF_000143415.4 Selaginella moellendorffii | reverse complement strand
TAAGGAAGGAAATCCTAAGTTGTTATTCAGTCAAACATATTTAACACGGTGATGAAAAACTTATATTATTGGCTTGCACATGTTAGTGTTGGGAACCCTTATAATACTAAGTTTGGTCCCTTAATATTCATTAGATGATAACATATTGTATTTGCCAAGACACTTTTGCTCTCATGCCCCTTATGTTCGGTCCCATTAGTTATTTATAGAAAGTGTTTAGTGTAAGCCACAAATTTTTTCTTTCTAATTTGCTAGCTTACTTTGTCTATCTGATCACCATGGTCTTAGCCTTAGTTAAGTTTCCTCGCCAAAGTTTCCACCTATTGTACTAGTTCTTACTTGGTCTTACTTGATTTCAACAACTCACTACATAAGCAATAGAGTGCTATCCATCTATCCATAGATTCCCAAATTCTCTCCCAATCCCCCTCCCCAAGTTAGATTAAACTTAAGATTTGGTTACACTCCTAGCAAACACAAGCAATTAAGCACACTAAGCCTCCAAATTCCTAACATCCTTTGGTACAACAAGACTTAATCATAGGACCTTTAAATCCCAAGCCTTGGGTGTAACATTTGCTTCAGGACACCGGGGGAAAATACCGTGGCCTAACAGCCCAGTATGGGTACTTTACTCCCCCACTTCCATCCCGAAGGAAAGGCTTTGTAATGCACTTTATCTCTTTCCCCTTAAACCAATTGGAAAAGGGGCAATTGCTTGATGAGAGAGCCCTTAATGGCTATTTTATCCCCATTTATCCCCCAAGGTTCTAAGGATCTATGGTGACAGTATATCCAAATCTCATCCTATGATAATGTTACAGGCCCAAACTTCTAGGAACGGCAAAGACCAATGAGCCGTAAGGTATTCAAGTGGGGCACCACTCTACATGAGTTGGGAGCACCGTAGTCAATTTCCCTTCCAGGAGTGGGAGTTGCTTTTGAGCACTTCTTTAGGTGGCCCTTTCGACACCACTTGAGTCCATACTCACTCCCATTCAAGGCCCTTAAGCCCCAATCTCAACCTCAAGTCAATTTAGAAGCACCACTAAAGAGTTCCTTCAAGATTAGTTTGCCCCCTCCCCCCCCCCCCCGGGGAGACTGTATAATCCATAAGGTTCAAATATAGAAGGAAAAGGGCCCATGAACAAAAGTGCACCCCCTTTTCCAACCGATTAAGGGTCTTGGGATATTTGGGGTTAAGTTTCCTTAGGTTTGAATAGTACTGGATTGAGTGACCTCTTGAGAAGTCCAAACTCAGGAGCTTACAAAGACACACGCTTTGGGCTTTCACCCCACAACCTGTATTAGTATTCAGACTTGTGTAAGCGACTAATTTTTCCATTCTACTTTAGTCACTTAACCACACCTCCGACCACTTGGAGGAGTCTCATTCACAACCTCCATAAGTCCAACTCAGGACTTGGGACTTGCTAGCCCCGAGAATGGCATCCATGCCACTCAACCTTAGCACTTGGTCCAAGTGCTCCACGTGTCCGATCCCATGATCGACACCCCAAGGTACCACCAACGTATCGGCCCGTTACGCTAAGGCCATGCCCAATTACCTTGGTCACACTGGTGGTCCAACACCACCTGCATTCCAATCCCGTCTCTCAAAGATTGGGTCATCCGTCCATGAGGGATCATCCCAGATCCACTCCTTAACATCCTTAGGATGCCTATAGACATGGGGAATAGCCTTCCCCAATATCTCTGTTCCGGTCCCCACCAAGTCCCTTTTCTGTCCTTGGCTGTGTTCGCCAACACTGCCACTGGATCAAGGCCCACCAGCCTGACCACTAAGTCCCACTATCCTCGAGGACTTCGTCACTGTGTGACTGTATCCTTGGTCACCCCACCAGAGGGCTACCCCTCTTCCTTTCCACAGTCTGGGACTTTGGGACACCATTTCGGAACACCGTGGCCTTACGCGAGCCACCTAGGTACTCTCCCCACCTTTCGCCTTTAGGTGCTCTAGCCATGGGCTTAGAGCGAGGTTCCGTTGAGCCACGCCTGGTATCCAAGTAGGTAGTGCCACCCACACTTGGACTGGGAGCATCGGCCAGTCGATCTCCCGGGGGAACTAGAGCCGGCTCTTGAACACTTCACCAAGCTACCCCGCTTGTCGGTCCGTGTTCACTCTAGTTTTGGACTTCCCAGTGGGCAGCTCATCACCCAACACTGGGTCCAGCCTTCCTGGGCCAAACTGGCCTTTCCTGGCCAAACTGGCTCCACTGCAGTCCTCCCCCTACTATACTTTTGGAGCTCACCAAACCCCCCAGTGTCTGGGAGACGAACGCTTTGGGCTTTCACCCTCTCAAGCTCCGGACTCGGACTCGGACTCGGACTCGGACTCGGATTCGGACTCGGACTCGGACTCGGCCTCGGCCTCGGTCTCGGTCTTGGTTCCGATCTCGGTCTCGGTCCCGGTCTCGGTCTTGGTCCCAGTCTCGACTTCGGACTCCATCTCGGGTCCATCTCGGACTCCATCTCGGACTCCACCTCGGACTCCATCTCGGGTCCTTCTCGGACTCCATCTCGGACTCCATCTCGGACTCCATCTCGGGTCCATCTCGGGTCCATCTCGGACTCCATCTCGGGTCCATCTCGGACTCCACCTCGGACTCCATCTCGGGTCCTTCTCGGACTCCATCTCGGACTCCATCTCGGACTCCATCTCGGGTCCATCTCGGACTCCACCTCGGACTCCATCTCGGGTCCTTCTCGGACTCCATCTCAGACTCCATCTCGGACTCCATCTCGGACTCCATCTCGGGTCCATCTCGGGTCCATCTCGGACTCCACTTCGGACTCCATATCGGACTCCATATCAGACTCCATTTCGGGTCCATCTCGGACTCCATCTCGGGTCCGCCTTGGACTCCATCTCGGACACTTCCACGTGTCATGTGTTGGTCCTTTCGGGTCCGTTTTTGGAGCCTCGCTTATTGCTCGCTTCGTGCTCATTCCTCGAGCACTTCGTTAGGGGTTCCACTCCCGCTCTCGACCTTTCAAGGCGGAGCTTTTAGTCCAAACGTGTTACGCTCGTTTGGCTTTCGCTTCGGCCACTACCACATGGCGCCCCTCCGGCTCCACTTTGGGGCCTAGGGATTTTGTGTCTCACAACTCCACCACCCATAGACGAAGTTCGATGTCCTCATCGAACGGTAAACCATTTTATAAAGTAACACCCACACGTGTTACCATTTCCATCCTTGGCACCTAGCCAATATTTGTCAATGGTTGGCATTGAAGGCTCACCATGCCTCCTCCATATTCGTCAATGGTTTGACATTGAAGGCTCACCATGCCTTTTGCATATTCCTCAATGGTTTGACACCAAAGGCTCACCATGCCTTGCCCATCCTCTAAGGAGGGTAGTCTCTCCAACTTAGAGACTGATTGGACCACATGTAATGGTTCTCTCCTTTCCTTGGTTTAGTTCTCGCTAAACCTCTTAAAGACCCTTCTCTAAGTCAATCCCACTACTCCTTCTCGAGTAGTCTCAATTTCCATCGATATAACCTTTGCACTTTGGAACTTTGAATTTTGACTTCTTGGAGTCAATTTCCTAGGTGTCTTCGACACCTTGCCTTGCACCTTTTGTGCAACTCCACTTCCCCTCCTAGGAAGTTCTCTACTCGAGGGCGCCATCATCCTCTCTTCTATTTCGTGCCACCCTGGGGCACTAAGTTCCAATTATCATACTTTGTGCTAGGGCTGTTCCTGGCCCTATCATTTGGCTATCTTACCGCTCCCTCTCTTGGAGCTTCCCCTTTTGCCAAATCGAAGCAATTCGGAATCCAACCTTGGAAACACACTTCCTTTCCCGCAATTTGTTAGCGTCCAACACCTTAGTGTTCCTCGCCTAACTTTGCCACTTGGATTCCTTCCAAGGGATTCCACGGCCCTATTTTGGCCACTCATCTTTTGCTCTTATCCGTTGATTGTTGCACCAAGCAACACCGAATCTCTACCTCCCTCTTTGAGGTATTCTTTTGATTCCATAGCAAAGGCTCTGCTTTGCCAAAACTAGGGTGTTCACCCCTAGTAAGTCTCTTTAGCATCTTCTGCTGTGGGCTCTATCCACGGCCCAACTTTGTGACCCTCCCATAGGTCTCTTTAGAGACTACTTTCCTTGGACACACTATGCCATCGCAATGACATAGCTCATTTCCCTAAGGTGCTTTTCCCACTTGGTCATCATGACCAAGCCACACCACCTTAAATAGTTCAATTTCAACATTTTGAACCAGGAACTTCATTCCTTAGCCAACCAAGGACCTTGTCCTTATCTGGCTATAAGATCACCTAGTGATCTCACCTTGGCACCTTAACAGAGTTGCCAAGAGGTACTTGGTCTTCTAGAACTCCAAGTTGTTGACTATAACCCCGGGGGCATCCCCCACACTTGGCAGTGCACCCAAGCTAGCCCTTACGGCCAAGGGTTCATAGCAACTGAGATTAGGTGTCCCCATCTCACTCACCACGACCTTGGTGCCACTTGCACCAAAGTGTTCAAGTTAGATATGCCGAGCTTTCACACTAAGCAATCTAACCGTGCATCACGACTCCGAGGCATCCTTCGCTTGGCGGTGTGCCCAAACCAGTCTCCCCACTGAGAGTCCATGACCACTGAAATATGAGTGTCCTCATATTCCAAACCATCACCACGCCCTAGTGATTTGGGACTCGAACCCAAGCACTAGAGGGTCGGGACTCGAACCCAACCTCCGTATATGCATCTACGGATGGCATCACACCGGATGCCTGGCGTGACTCCCCACGCCGGTGCACCAACTTATATTTAAAGCGCGCTATAGATCACAGCTTAGGAACCTAGTTCCTCCACACTGCCAAGTCCTCTCACTTTACAAGTCTGTGATCATGCATGGACTCCTCCATACTTGGCCCTACGGCCCACCCTTTTTGAAGTTATCACCTTCAACTAGGGTATTTGTTCCCCCGACTTGCCAACCTCACTTGGCAAGTCCTCCGACCACTGTAACATGGTTCCTGCATAAGCGTGAAAGTCCTTGATCATCGACTTTCGTTCAAAGCCCTCTCTTTGAACACTCGGGAACTACTTCCCTAACCTTGATAGCCTTGCCTCATGGCAAGCTTCAAGACCACGCTTCTACTGCGCCACTCTGATTTCACGCGTTCCTTGAACCATTTACGCTTGGCCTTTCTAGGTACTAAGCTACCTAGAATCCTCTTTGGGAACCTTGAAGGAACTCTGTCCCTTAGCTTGCTAAGGCCTCCCTTTTTGCAAGCTTTCCAATTACCATATAGTCTAACATGGACAATTCCATATTTTAGACTCTCCATGGCATCACGGTTGCTAACGGCAACACCCTCGAGCCCCCACTTGATTCTCCACTCTCAGCTGGCATAACCAACCTTGGTTTTGCCCTTCGATTCCTATGGTTCGGTTCCATCCCAATACTACTTGCCTTTGGCCCTATATGTTTCCTTTGGTTATTCTCCTCCAGACTAGGAGGATAGCTTTGCACATTTTACTATGCCTTAGCAAGTATTCTTAGGGATGAACCTACCCGATAGCATAGGAAGTGGTTCTTCAATCTTGGGCATACTCACCTTATAATCCCACATATCGGGATTAACGTTGCTGCTTATGGGCCTTTACATGCCCATCACTAGCCTTGCCAACATTCCATTTTTGGCTTTGTCCAATTCGGGTAGACAGTCTTCTCCTATCTCCACAACCTTGGATATTTGGATAGCACCTACTATCCATCATTCGCTAGGGACTTAGTCCCTTGGGCCTTATCTATTGCCCTTGTGACATGAAACACCACCTCCTGGTGTTCTAGAGTGTTTAGGTGTCCCAATGATGGCCTCCTGACAATGAGCATTCCCGTTAACGACATTGACTTACTATATTGCAACATAAGCAATTTATCCCCCGTAAGGGTATATCTAACTTCCTTATGCCATTAAGAAGTCTTGGGTAGTTACCTTCTACCCATTTAACCAATTATCTTGCACCTCTTGCTTAGTTGCTCCATAATTGTCAAGTCCTACAACTCATTGCTTGGTGCTTCCACACCTCCATCATTATCCGGGTCACCACACTCTAACCGCATGCCTTCCAGCTTAGGCTATGCCATTCCCATTTCCATTGGGATTCCTTTGGACGGGGTTCTCATGAACCCGCCAACTTGACCTCAAGGCAGCACGCCTTGGCACCTTCGGTGTCTCCACACCATCGGCTCCACGAGCCTATCCTTATAACACTACTTATTAGTGTTTAGGTCTTTGCCAAAACCAATATAATTGTTCCTCATGCTAACTATCCGTTAGCACCGCACCATAGTGTTTGCACCCAACTCTAGGCCAAAGTTGCTTTCTTCTGGGAACATCTTTCCCATGACTTTAATATGGCACATTCTGCCATCAATGAGATACTCACTGTTCTCATACTTGGATCTTATGATCCTCCCCATACCTCATGGGGCACCATACACCTCCGTCCAAATGCTTCAACCAATCCCTTAGGACCATTCCCTGACTCCACTTGAGTCATCCAGCATTTTAGACTTTACTAATCCAATGACCTGCGAGGTCTTAGTTTTCGAGGTGTCAACTCGCTGGAATACAACTTCTTGTATTCAGGTCCTACTCACAAGGACCATCTTTGCAAGTGTTACTCTGCCACTTGATTTGTTCTCTTGGGGCAACCTTTTGCCCCTTAGGACCACTTGTCCATGTGATGAGAATACCAACTCATCCTCTAAGTACACCCCCAACTCCTTGGGTTGTTCTAGCATTTATTAGAGGTAGCCCTGGCTACCACTTCAAGGACTCATGTCTTCACCCCTGCTTGACCTCTCATGGTCATCCATTCCGGTCTCACCTTCATGAGCACCAGCCTCAACTATGTGAGGATAATCTTGTGACTCCTTTATTGTTTTGGAGTCTTTATCTTTCCCGTGATCCCAACTATAGTTGTCTACCACAACTACCTTAGCCAATTTGCTGAGACAAATGCTCATCCGGATCACATCCTCAACTCAATGAGGAAAACCTTGCACTGTTCCCAAGATCCCAAAGTCGTTCCATTATTGGCCCTTTTCTATCCACCACCTCGCCTACAAGTTCACACGTGAACTGTAATGGAGAGCCATGCCTTCCCGACTTGCTACTCCTCAAGGATAGGCCCCCTCCTCGGACCTTTCGATGCCAACACTAGTGGTGATATACTTGAGCACCAATAAAAGTCGGACTAAGGAACAACTCCGATACCAAGTTGTAAGCGACTAATTTTTCCATTCTACTTTAGTCACTTAACCACACCTCCGACCACTTGGAGGAGTCTCATTCACAACCTCCATAAGTCCAACTCAGGACTTGGGACTTGCTAGCCCCAAGAATGGCATCCATGCCACTCAACCTTAGCACTTGGTCCAAGTGCTCCATGTGTCCGATCCCATGATCGACACCCCAAGATACCACCAACGTATCGGCCCGTTACGCTAAGGCCATGCCCAATTACCTTGGTCACACTGGTGGTCCAACACCATCTGCATTCCAATCCCGTCTCTCAAAGATTGGGTCATCCGTCCATGAGGGATCATCCCAGATCCACTCCTTAACATCCTTAGGATGCCTACAGACATGGGGAATAGCCTTCCCCAATATCTCTGTTCCGGTCCCCACCAAGTCCCTTTTCTGTCCTTGGCTGTGTTCGCCAACACTGCCACTGGATCAAGGCCCACCGGCCTGACCACTAAGTCCCACTATCCTCGAGGACTTCCTCACTGTGTGACTGTATCCTTGGTCACCCCACCAGAGGGCTACCCCTCTTCCTTTCCACAGTCTGGGACTTTGGGACACCATTTCGGAACACCGTGGCCTTACGCGAGCCACCTGGGTACTCTCCCCACCTTTCGCCTTTAGGTGCTCTAGCCATGGGCTTAGAGCGAGGTTCCGTTGAGCCACGCCTGGTATCCAAGTAGGTAGTGCCACCCACACTTGGACTGGGAGCATCGGCCAGTCGATCTCCCGGGGGAACTAGAGCCGGCTCTTGAACACTTCACCAAGCTACCCCGCTTGTCGGTCCGTGTTCACTCTAGTTTTGGACTTCCCAGTGGGCAGCTCATCACCCAACACTGGGTCCAGCCTTCCTGGGCCAAACTGGCCTTTCCTAGCCAAACTGGCTCCACTGCAGTCCTCCCCCTACTATACTTTTGGAGCTCACCAAACCCCCCAGGGTCTGGGAGACGAACGCTTTGGGCTTTCACCCTCTCAGGCTCCGGACTCGGACTCGGACTCGGACTCGGACTCGGACTCGGATTCGGACTTGGACTCGGACTCGGCCTCGGCCTCGGTCTCGGTCTTGGTTCCGATCTCGGTCTCGGTCCCGGTCTCGGTCTTGGTCCCAGTCTCGACTTCGGACTCCATCTCGGGTCCATCTCGGACTCCATCTCGGACTCCACCTCGGACTCCATCTCGGGTCCTTCTCGGACTCCATCTCGGACTCCATCTCGGGTCCATCTCGGACTCCACCTCGGACTCCATCTCGGGTCCTTCTCGGACTCCATCTCGGACTCCATCTCGGGTCCATCTCGGACTCCACCTCAGACTCCATCTCGGGTCCTTCTCGGACTCCATCTCGGACTCCATCTCGGGTCCATCTCGGGTCCATCTCGGACTCCATCTCGGACTCCACTTCGGACTCCATATCGGACTCCATATCAGACTCCATTTCGGGTCCATCTCGGACTCCATCTCGGGTCCGCCTTGGACTCCATCTCGGACACTTCCACGTGTCATGTGTTGGTCCTTTCGGGTCCGTTTTTGGAGCCTCGCTTATTGCTCGTTTCGTGCTCATTCCTCGAGCACTTCGTTAGGGGTTCCACTCCCGCTCTTGACCTTTCAAGGCGGAGCTTTTAGTCCAAACGTGTTACGCTCGTTTGGCTTTCACTTCGGCCACTACCACGTGGCGCCCCTCCGGCTCCACTTTGGGGCCTAGGGATTTTGTGTCTCACAACTTGGTCTTGGACTCAATCTCAAACCCGACCTTAAACTTTGTCTCAGACTCGATATCGACTCGATAAACTGAGGTTCCTAGAGCTCATTCAATCAGTTAGTATCATGTCAATGGCAATGCCTCTCGTCTTTACTATCTTCACTATGATAATGTTTATAGCATCTGCTCGTCCTGTTAATATCGGTGAGTGTGAGATGTGGCTCAAGTTTCTTGGTCATTTATATTCCAAATGATGCAGGAGAAAGTCCTGAGGTTTACGACATCACCCTGGAAAACAAAGAGGTAGTTGATCTTGCTAAAGACAGTAACATTGGTGAGTGTGAGATTTTATTGGCTCTTTTGCTCATTATAAGATTTTGCAGATGAAGATCATGAGCTTTACCAAGACGTGGTTCGCATCTTTAATGATCTAGCTCTCCTCTCGAATGCCAATGGGAACTCATGTGCCGGCAAAGGCAAGAGTTGTGCACCGGACTATCTTCCAAAGGGAACACAGTGCTGTGAGGGGCTAACGTGCGTGGCAGTCATCTTCGGAGTTGGTGGATGGTGTGCGTGACTGAGTCTGTGTATCTCGGTGTGTGACTTCCAAACAACATATAGGTTGTTTGATGATGGTGTATCCCATATGAACTTATAATAGTTTCTATTTCCTCCTTCCCAGAATGTAGCTCCCATGACCGAGGGAAGGTTGAAGTTCCACAGAAGTTCGTGGCTACCGATTAATACCATATGTACAATGTCTTCTTGCAGAAAGAGCTCTCTGATGCCACGAAGCAGAGTCTGACGGACGTTGCTCCGCTCGAAGCCCAACCCCGCCAGCACTGCGAGGACTAGGAAGGTGGACAACGGAGAAGCTGGGTTTTTTTGTACTTTCATCTTGAATTCGTACCATCACCTCCTGGAGGCGAGAGCGCTGCGATTACGGCAGTCCAGGAGACGCCATCTCGCTCATCAGCGGCATCAAAGAGCTCCTTGGCTTGCTGGGGTATTCGTACGGGGAGGTAATTGTGTTCCACGCCCCGATCAAGCACTGGCTTCCTCTTGGCGAGCTGTCGGAGGAGCCACGTCCAGAGGCTCCTCTCCCAGTCGGGCATGGAAGCAAACACTTGCCGGGCTCTGGCTGTGTCGGATCTCGTTGAAAAGCGCGTTCCAAGTCCCGATTCTGTGCTGTGGCATCTTCACTCATCGAATCAAACAAGCTCTTACAGTTTCGTGATGCTCTTGGCCATCTCTGTTGATGGTTTTGGCATCCGCTGAGAGGAAAGACTTTGAGCATATGCTGCGATCATCTCATTCCAGGACGATAGATATTTCACTGGCGCTTTCTGTCGGCTTCCTTGATCATGATTATAAGTGGGATTTTATGAAAATCTCACTAGTGGTTTTCCCTGTTCAGGATCTCTAACGGGATGGTCATAGCTCATGTGGAATTGAGCGTAGATAGAAACTTCTGTAAAACCTGTTAAGATAAGAGTTATCATGAAAAAAATTTCTAGACAAAAGAAACAAGACAAGCAAGATCAAGAAGGTGGATTCAAATCAAAATGTCATGTGGAATAAAGTTTTATGCCGGTGTCCATATGCAGACAAAATTCACATACTTTAAATATGACAAAACTTTATGTACAAATTTGTATGTATATTACTGTTGTAGACACTGACACAAAATTTTATTGCATGTATATTTGTGTGTTGGTTAAATCCCAATATAATTCTCTACATATATTCGGCTGCAGGTAAGATGTGGCTTTCTTTTCTTGGGGACTGAGACACCATTGCTGTGCACCTCCTGTTAAAACTTGTTCTGATTTACAGCATGGAGGCCCACATGGCAAAAAGGAATTGGTGATGTGAACAAAAAAAAAATCTAAGTCTTCGTGAGATTGCTTGATGATCCCTGGCACTTTTTCATCCTCTGCCTGCTCCAGGTCCACAAGGATCTCCAGCTCCTGGTAGAGGTTGCTAGTGCTGACGAAATAACACTCCATCTGCTTTAGCCTTGCTACCAGCTTAAGCACACCCCATCTCTTGGTTGCTTAGGGATGGAGATCTTTTCCTTGTTGCCACGCCCACCCTTGCTACAATGGAACTTTGAACCAATTTGTAAATATGGTAACTAATGTCAAAAACCACATTCAAAATAAAATGTGCTTAGATAATAATTTGCTGTGTGTTGCATGTAACAATACTTGATTTGTTTAATAGTAGTGTTGTTTTTATTTAGTATTTTTGAATAAGCCAATTGATCAATAATTATAAACAAGATTAATCTAAATGAATAACAACTTGCTAAAAAAACTTACTAAAAAAACTAACTATTCTCTCTATAAGTAGTGTTGGTACAAGTAAAAAATGATAATTCGAAGTTCTTAAACATTTAATTTTGCTATTTATGTGTTCAATAGTCTGTTTATACCACGGTAAATATTTATCTAAACAAATGGTGAAATCTGGCTTGCAAGGATTTTGCATTAGAAATGCTGGGTATCATATGTAGAAAACCAAAATACAAACTTTAGGTTTGGTTAGTTGATTTTTATGGTTTTTGAGTAGGCAATGAAATCAAATGTTTTACATGTCACTAGCCCACAAATGAAATAGGCTTGATGTTCTCATTCAATAAAGGCAACCCATATCATACTCACATAAAACTTAATGTAAAAAAGAGGTAGAATAGTCCTATTTACTTTTAAATATTTTATCTCCTTTGAGTCTGAATTAGTGTTGTTTCTATGGAGCCAAATGTCTGTTAGGCCTTCTTAGCATGTGATTACCATCAATGACACTGCATTGATTTCCCAGCGATCATGCGACACTCTCACAGTAGACTTCTTTGAGCATTTGGACACAGTCAAAAGTACCACTTCAGTTAAATAACGCAAACGTGTCAAGTTTTGGTCAAAGATTTGGACTGCTCGAGGTTTTGCCTCAGATCAACGAGGAAGCCAGGCCTGCAGATGGTGCCACCGATTTCCATGTCTCCCATGAGCATTCCCACCACTCTAAACATCGACGGGCGCTTGCTGCCGCCGGCTTGCGTGCAGTGGAGAGCCACCAAGAACACGCGCTCCATCTCATGAATATCTCGCTCTTCGCCCACATCCAGTCGCTTGTCAATCATCTCCCGGAGGTGGCCGCTCTGAAAGACATTCCACGCCTGGTTTGGAAGAAGGATCTTAGACGAAGATATAGAGTTTAAAACCACTCACCCGTTCGAGAAGGAAGTAATCGCCATCCAAGAGTGTGAAATCCATGTTTATCCTTCCACTCAAGATCTCCAGGACAAGGATCCCAAACGAGTAGACATCGGCCTTCTCGGTGAGCTGGCCGGAGAGAGCGTACTCTGGAGCTAGATAGCCACTGGAAACGATCTCCATGGAAGTTGAAGTTTTTGGACATAAAAAAACTTACACTGTTCCTGCGGCTCGTGTGCTGATATAGCTCCGATCTTCCTGGATCAGTCTTGCCAGGCCGAAGTCCGAGATCTTTGCCTCGAGATTGCTTGCTAGAAGGATGTTGAGGGCCTTGATGTCTCTGTGCACGATGGTTGCCTGTGATGTTTCTCCGTGCAAGTATGCCAGACCTTGCGCAACTCCCACACAGATGTTGTATCTGGCTGTCCAATTTAGCTCCAAACCTTTGTCTGGAGACCCTGCCGAGACAGAAAGCATGATAACTCTTTCATGGATCTAGCGAAACTTACTAAACAAAGCGTCCGATAGGTTTCCATTCTCGATGAACTCGCAGACGATGAGCTTGTGCTCTTTCTCAGAGCAGAAACCAAAAAGCTTGACAACATTCTTGTGCTGGAGGAGGCAAATCGTAGACACCTCGTTCTCGAAATCCCGCCTTGCCTTGTCTGACAAGTCGGAGCTAGTCAAGTATTTGACAGCAACAAAGTGATTGTCTATAACTCCCTGTGTGTGATCAAAAGTCGAGGAACTTCTCGAAAGAAAGAAACAGAGACTTACCTTGTACACACTCGCAAATCCGCCTCTGCCTACCATGTTGTCCTTGTGAAATCCTTTGGTAGCCTCTTGGAGCTCTTCGTACGAGTATTTCCTGGCCTTGGAACCGGGTGGTAGCCAGCTCAACGCTTCCCGGCTAGCTTTACGATTTCTTTTCTTTCGCAAAATCAGCACAACACACAAAATCACCAGTGCCACTCCAACGAGAGATGCTCCTACGGAGACTGCAATCGTTCGAATCCCTCGCCTCGACTTGGAGCTAAACGAAGGCTGCGAAACAGAGCTGGTACCATTTGGCTGCGGCGTCGATCCATTCGGAGAAGATGGATCTAGTGAGAAAGAAGAAGCATGTAAGAGATTCACATCGTAACTTCCAAAAGCTCGCCTTTGAAAGTGTGTGAGCTCCACACCGCCTTTGGAGTCTTCATGTTGCTGATGGCATAGATCACCATGTTTCTATCTCCCTGGACCGCAAACAAGGACGCATTCGTGGAGTTGTTCGTCCCAAACCTCGCCAAGACAGTTCCGTTTCGATCATACACAGCTAGCGTCGCCGTCTTTTCAAGAACAAGCTCGCAGTCCCTTCCGCTTCCCTTCGTTTTCGACTGCCACAAAACCTCGTTGGTAGTGGTGTCGCTAAACACAGCGTTGCAGTCCTCTCGCATCTCCAGCACGTACTCGGCCTTTGTAGCAGATTGAATCCGGCAACCCGGGTAGAGCCTGTCGAAAACACTGTAACTCAGTCGCGTGTCTTCGTAGTCGTAGCAGTAGCCAATATGATCCGTGGAATTTTCCACCCGGAGAGACGAGCACGATCCATTAGATCCTCTCAAGTTCATGCCCTTGATGTAGTATCCGGCTTGGAACTGTCCTTGGGCGACATAGGCCGCTCCATAGCTCAAGTTCATGAGACCTCGGAGATCCGGCAGGAGAGCCGTGAATCCAGCACGAAGCTTGCTGCCAGTGCCACCAAAGTCGGGGCTAAAGTTTGGGCCGCAGTACTCGACGTTATAAAAGTAGAGGTTGAGAACCAGCGAGAAATTGGATTCCAGGAGGAACAAGGTGTCAACAATGGCCTGGCCCCGGAAGTATGGATCCGTGGCTCCATCGTAAGTGAGCTTGGGAGGGATGGCAGTAATGAGAGATAAGAACCTGGCGTGGAGCTTGTTGCTGGCGGCATCGGTGAGAGGAAAATCGTCGTCCTGTGCGTGCATGAGGAGCTTCCCACCGGCTAGGAAAGCCTGGATCAGGATTAAGAGGATCACAATTCGGGTGATCCCGAGCTGGGCGTCTGGAAAGGGGGGATTCATTGTGTGTACCCACGATCCTGACTGACAAGTTCAATCTTTTCAAGCACATTACATAGAGCTTGGTTGACTTTCCTCATAATCGCAAAATTAGAAACGGGATATCATAAACTATTGATAATAATAAGTTGCAGCATTAAGCAGCTTCGTGTTTTTTGCTTGGATATAAGTTGACTTTTAAAACTAAGTTGACATTGGACTTTTTCAGCTTAAATCTCACTGTGTAGGAGAAACTCAATCCAATATAGAATTCGTACTAATTGATAAAAGTTTATCCCTCTCCAAGATACCATGACACCAACAGAAGGGAATAGCGATATGTGAATAATGATTAAAATTAGTTGCAAAGAAAAATATTAAACAACAGGTTGCAAAAAAAAGTGTTTCTATGTGTAGATTGTGTTATTTTATCATGTCATGTAAGAGAATGAAAAGGAAGTACTTATTGTGCTCTTCAGACTTTAAGTAAGCTCTTTGGGAGACAGTGTATTATTATTCCCAAAGCTTCTCTAAGTATGAAAATATCAAGTCAGAGATATTTTGAGTAAGTGGTGCTATAGAAATGATCCTTTTGGGATAAATTTGCTTATTATTGGTATAATAAGCATAGATGTTTGATGAAAATGATGAAGTTCTGCAAGTAAAATAATGGAGTTTTTTTTTTCTCTTTAAACAATAACTGTAAAAAAGGGTTTATATTAGTTCTAGTTAACTCTTATTACAAAATAATTATAAAACTTATAAAAATAATTTGCTATGCATTCCATGCACCAACGTTTAGTTTGCTTAATAGTAGTGTTATTCCTATTTATTAATCTCATTGATCAAATGAAATTTTAAAATTGTTTATAATTTATAAACACAAGATTAATCTTACTATTAGATTTTAGAATAAACTAGAATATACTAAGAAGTGTTTAGGAAAGTTTATAAATTATAAATACAAGATTAATCTAAATGAATAACAACCGTTAGATGGTAAAATATCCTAGAATATTCAAACATATTCTAGGTATATCCACTACCACCCCACCCCCCTACAGATTGGCTTAAGCAAATCAAAAATTAATATGAGAAAGCACAACCATTTGATTGAAAACTATCCTAGAATATACTTGGATATTCTAGAAATATTCATTACTCTAAAAGAATATACTTTAATATCATTAGCTCAATGGTGACTATAATTTAACACTGAAACAAAATAAAATACTAATATTAATATTTACTATAAAATAATTAAATCTATGTATCATATATGCATTTGGTAAATAGTAATATTCTTGTTCCAAATAAATAATATAAATTTTAGTTTATAATATATAATTTTCTTTACCTTCCAAAATTTTCTGTCATTTCATTAAAAAGTTTAAGTTCTTTCAAGGCATTGTAGATTTAATTATTAAATCTAGTCCATTTTTTAGAATAATCACAACCATGAATTAAAATATGTCATATTTTATTGCTTCTTGAAGAGTAACTTAAAGAAAAGTTACTATTGGCAATATATAAAGTAGTCTGTAATCATTCATAACTTTTATATTATAAATAAGTTTTTGGTTTGCTTAATCAAACCTGAGGGGAATAGGATGGTAGTGAATATACTTAAAATATTTTTGGATATTTTAGGATATTCTTCCATCTAATGGTTGTTATTTATTTAGATTAATCTTTTATTTATGATTTATAAACATGTTTATAATTTATAAAATTTTCTAAACACTACCTAGTATATTCTCATCTATTAGTTAATATTTATAATTATAAACTTCCATTTGATCAATTGGATTAATAATTAAAAATAACGCTACTATTAGTAAACCAAGTGTTGCTACATACAATGCACAACAAATTATTAATATTTCAAGTTTATTATTTCATTAAGAAAGTAACTATTGGTAAATTATAAAATGTTTCATGTTTAAATGCAGAAACACAAATTGTCTTTGTGTTCATAAGTTAAAATAAATTTGTCAGAAATTTATGGATTTCATCAATACTAATCTAAAGATGATGGAAAGTAGAAATTATGTTGGTATTTTGTAGTGGACAAATAATATGTACAATTCAAGTGTGGCATTTAGACAGTAAGAAGTTGTAACTTAGAGTTGTTATTGTTAATAGTGTTTCTTACTACCTCAAAATGCAAGATATATGAAATTTCAGAATTGAGGATTGTTTGTCATCAACGGCAACACAAGATTTAAAACTAGCCACTACCTTTCAACCTCAAAATTTCTCTAGTCATTTAAAAGGCACACACCACCGTTTCTTTGCTAATCAGAACAAGATGTGTTTATGGATTACAACAACAAAGGCACATAGCAGAGCTGAATTGGACCTAACATTTCCATCACACTCATGGTGAATGAGCTTGCTGAAATTGTGCAATAGACTTTTATAGCAGATTCAGTGCCTCAACATAAATATTGGTGTTATAGTCATAGTTGATCGGAGGTCAAGGAAGAGAAGGTGCATGAAGAAATGGGTGTAGTGAAGGATCACATGTGGTGCTTGAGTCTAATAGAAGGTTGTCTGATGTAAACACTATTGGGAATGAGTCTGCTCAAAAGGGGAACACTGATAATTGGAAAAAACTTTCAAAAACACAATAACAACTTTCTATTGGATTAGAACAATGACCTAAATTCTTCACAACAAAAACAAGAATTTCCCTTGTTGGGATTAAATATCAAGTACTATTATTTGAAGTTCTTCCTCCCTCCACATTATAGAAAGATGAAAACAGTTTGGGAATGAAAAATTGTTTAATTATGCCAATTCAGAGCTTTTGAGGAACAAAACAATGCATGTGGTTTTATCATACATTCATGCATAAACTTTCTTAGTTAATTTACCTTAGGGTTTAGGGTTTACATGACACCAATGACTTTGGGGAGGAGGTAACAGACTTTTGTTCCTCTCCTGTCATTGACGTGGTCACTTCGCTATTTACAGTGTATGCCCAGTCCGGATCTGGGTATTTTCATGTGCGTTTCCATACCCTAATAATTCATCTATTCATTGAAGTTTACCAGATGGAAAATAAAGGTCCATGTACTTACTAAAGCTAGTAATGAAAACCATCATATTTAATAATTACTCTAGATGATCAAACCAAGCTCCCTCAAGATCTTCTCGTCCTTTAACAGGAACTTGGAATCACGCTTCAGCAGACCTTGTTCTTACACTTGTATCGCGGCTGCGTGATCTTCTTGTTGTTAAAGTCGTTGAAACTGGAGGGCTCGCCACAAGTCTTGCAGGGTGGTTTGATCGATTTTGCTAGCTCAAGATCATCGCTGGTGGGAAGGCCTTCGTGGGCGGGCTGGAACACTGCATGGTTATCTTTCCCAGGGGGCCGCCCTCTTCTTCCTCACAGCCGGAGCGATCGCTGCTTGGAGCTCCCGATCTTCATTCGGATCATCCTGCGGAGGAAGCTCGTCGTCCATTGGTGGAGGCTCGTCGTGCTCAAGATAATCAAAGGCCTCCTCGATCATAGGGGAGCACTGTTGCGCAAGCAGGTAATACTCGAACAAACAGATCCTCATCTGTTGTAGAAACCCTAACCCTCTTCATGAATTTACATTTTTCTATTATATAGATAAGAAAATTTAAGGGTTGGCAGGCACAAAAGGGTGGCTTAATTGAACTGAGATATTCGACGTCTCCACAAATCTCCTCACCGAAGCGGTTCCAAGCGGCTCGTGCACTGGGGACCGACTCCAGAAAGCTCATCTCTTCAACAACAGCCTCTCTGGAGGAATCCTGGTCTACTAGGACTGCAAGTCCGTTCGACTACAACAAGCTGTCTTTGGGATTGCCTCGTATGACCATCTTGGAGATTTACGAAACTATTTCAAAGGCTTGGTGCCGCTGCAGCTCACTAATCTCCAGACGTTGAGAATCCACAACAAGTTGACTGGAACAATCCCCACGGACATTGACAAGCTGCAAGTACTGAATGAGTTCACAGATAAGCTCTCAGGTACCATACTGGACAGTCTGTGCTCAAAGTTGCTGTTGGGATCAAACTATCTGGAAGGTGGAATTCGGAGCAACTTGAGCAGCCTTGCCATCCTTGACGGGTCCATCACCTGTCCGGTTCCATACCACCTTCTATTGTAAAGATGGTGTCACTCAACTCATCCAGGAACAAGCTCAGCGACGACATTCCTCCGGTGCTGACCAGAATGAGGCTCAAAGATTTCCTGCTCTTCAACGTCTCATATAACAACTTTTCTTGAGTGCTTCCACAAGCACTGGACGTCCCCATGTTCAACTCGAGTTTCATAGGGAATCCCAAGCTTTGCGTCGGGGCTCCCTGGTCTTTGAGGAGGTCCATGGACTTGCAAGCAGATTCCTCTAGACTATGCCTGGCATGATGGCCTGGATAGCAGAAAGTGTTCTTGCATTGGCACCGGCAGCTCTACATTGCACCCACAGCATTCACCATTTTTTCTCTCTTTTTTCATTCTCTCGTGCATTGTATTTCATCCTTTTTGCCATTGGTGGAGGCGAAAGAATGACCCAATTTAGAATAGGACTAGGAATATAAGGCTCAAGGAGAGAGGAGTGAAAAATGGGGTGAATTTTATATGAGGAGGGAAGTGCAAGGCAATAAGTGACAGGATTAATGATGGCAATGATAGGGAAAGGATCGAGACATTTGAAATCAAGTTTGGGACATGGCCTGATGATGGAGATATTTCGCCTGAGGAGCTAGACTTTATCCCTGATATTGTAAGGGGGATAATCCTGATGATGGACATTAGCGAATATTTTGTGAGATTCTTGAGCACGATGGAGGTGGAAGGAGATGGAGTTGTGGATTTTGTGGAGGTTGGAGACAAATGCCTCAGAGCAGGGATTTGAATGAGGATTCGGATGGAGAAGAAAGTGAGAGATTGAATCAGGAATTTCGGCTAGAGTTTGCAAAGAAGGGGCAAACTCAAAGGGAGGAGTGAACAGAGTTGTTATAGGAGAACTTAGCAAGGGGAAGGATATCAAACCAGTCATCCTGATGATAGTTGATGAAGCACCTCAAGAATTGTTCCAACATCTGAATCATTCGCTTGGACTGTTCATCAGTTTGAGGATGATACGCCGAAGAGAGGCTGCCCTTCACTCCAAGCAGCTGCAAGAACCATTGCCAGAAATGAGAGATGAACTGAGGTCCCCAATCCAAAACCACATCTGCAGGAATCCCATGAAGTCGGAAAATTTCCCTAAATACCAGTGTTGCCATGTCCTTGCCCGAAAACTCCTTGGTACACGGCAGGAAGTGTGCTATATTTGTGAAGTGATCCACCACGACTAAAATGCTGTTGAAACCTCCAGAACTTGGAAGATCACTCAAGAAATCCATGGAGATGGATTCCCAAGGACTTGAAGGGACCAAGAGGGAACAAAGCAAACTTGAAGGAAGGTGGCGAGATACTTTATTTCGGGTGCAAGTGTCATAGGAGGTAACAAAAGCTTTGATGTAGTTGTCCATGTGAGGCCACCAAAAGTCCTATGCAATCAGCTCATAGGTTTTTGCAATGCCAAAGTGACTAGCAGTTAGGTTATCGTGGCATGCCATCAGGACCAACCTTTGAGCATCACCTTCAGGAACGTAAAGTTGCTCCCCACGGTATAACAAGCCATCTAAGAACTTGAACTCATCAAATTGCCGGCAGTCGGGAGTCAATGGGTGTCCAGTCTGAAGATGGGGGAAAATGTCGCTGGCGAGGTTGTCGGATTGAAGATTGTTTCTGATCGCATCCATCAAGGAGGAGTCTTGAGGGGCCAGAAAAATTGCCATAACTTGAAGCTGATCAAGACCGAGGATAACCTGATCCTATTGATCAAAGGTAGGATTACCAAGCTTTAGACTGATATAGGAGCGCCTTGAAAGAGCATCAGGTTTGTACTTGATAACAAAGTCAAACCAACTCAGGAATTGTGCCCACCTTGCTTGACGACGGCTCAAAACTTGGGAAGTGGCAAAGTACTTGAGATTTTTGTGATCCATCCAAACTGTTGTTTGATGGCTTGCCCCCTAAAGGAACGATGCCACTCTCCAAAGGAATCCACAATGGCAAGGAGCTCCTTGTTGTGGATTTCGTAATTGATCTCCACAGGCTGGAATTTCTGAGAATGGAAAGTGACTAGATGAAATTCTTGATTCGCTCCAAGTTGAGACAACACAGCACCAATGGCAAAGTTGGAGGTGTTCACTTCAATGAAGAAAGGTTATGAGGGATCAGTATGGATCAAGACAGGAACAAAACTGAAAGCCACCTTGAGTGTGTCAAGGGCCTGTTGGGTAGCAGTAGACCAAGAGAAGGGAACATCCTTGTGAGTGAGATGCGTGAGAGGAAGGACAATGTCGGAGTAGTGATCAATGAATTTGCAGTAGAAGTTGACGAAGCCAAGGAAAACTTGAACATCTGACATTGATTGTGGAGGCTCTTATTCGAGAATAGTTTTGACTTTGGCAGGATCTATCGTGATACCCTTAGGAGTGACAATATACCTAAGGAACTCTACAGAACTCCTGATTGAAGGAACATTTCTCAAGTTTCACGTATAGGCTGTGTTTCCGCAACTTCGCTAACACCTTGCGCACATGCTCGTCATGCTCCTTCTAAGTTTTTGAGTAGATAAGGATATTGTCGAGGTAGATGATCACCATCTGATCAAGAAACTCCTAAAAGACATTGTTCGCCATGTGTTAGAAAACTATTGAAGCATTTCTCAAGCCAAACGGCATGACAGTGTACTCAAAGTGGCCATAGTGAGTTCGAAACGCAATCTTCCATTCGTTGCTAGGCCGGATCCGGATCAGGTTGTATGCTCCATGGAGGTCAATCTTGGTGAAGAAGTGGGCACCGCCGAGGCGTTCCAATAGGTCTGAGATCAGGGACAGCAGATAACAGTTCTAAATAGTTACCTTGTTCAAACCTCAGTAGTCGATGACTAGCCGCAAACTCCCATCCTTCCTCTTGACAAAGAAAACAAGTGCTCCAGCCGGGGACTGTGAATGCTGAATGTACCCTGATGCAAGATTCTTGTCCATGTATTCTTTGAGGTCCTTAAGCTTAGACGGGGATAACCTGTAGATAGGCCCCCACGGAGGTGATGCTTTTTCCTGTAAATCAATGGGACAGTTATAAGGCTGATGAATAGGCAATACACTAGCTTTTTTCTTGTCAAACACATCCCCAAAAACATGATATTTCTCAGGAAGACTGACAGGAGAAACATGCAAAGCAAAAAGGAAAACAGTTCTTCGTGAAGGAGTTTTCTCATAGTGATTGTGGAGATAGGAGGAGGTGTACGACTAAATGGAATGATGGGATGAGGATACTGTCCAGTGTAAGATTGAAGAAAGGGAAAAGAAGATTGAGGGATAGGGAGCAAAAGGGGTGAAAACTTCGTAGAGTCAGGAATAGAACCCCAATTTGAGTTTAGGGAACTTTTCCTGATTCGGACTCAATGAACAGTAGGGGAAGACATGGGAGATGGTGATGTGGGAGAGACGAGCTGTAATTCCTTCCAACAGATTTGAGGCTGGTGCAGTTGGAACCAAGGAAGGCCAAGCACCACAGAGGAGGACTTGTTGTTGATGATGTTGAAGGCGATATTGGTGACGGTGGACCTGATGTGTACTCAAACGGGCAACATTTTCCTAAGTCCAAAAGATGGAGTCACAAAATGCCTACCAATGCCTTCAACCCTCAGATCCCGTATGGTAGGAGAAAGAGGAACATGATGTCGGGCAGCAAAATCCGTGTCCATGAAACAGGAAGTTGCACCCGAGTCTAGTAGTGCTAGAGCCTTGAGTCCTGATTGTCCGGTGAAAGAAAGGAGACATGGGATGTGGAAGTTGTGGGAATTGGTGGTGGCTTTGATGAAAGGTGGTGAGGAGCTTGATAAAGAAGAAAAATGATTTTTATTTAGGGAGTCCAAACAGACAACTCCTACTCTGTTTGGACAAGGTCGTTTCCCGATTGCAACAGAGGTGGACCTTGAGGCAGAGTGAACTCGAGCAGTTGAGGAGGCTTCTTGGGACACATAGCTGCTTTGTGATTAGGATTAGCATAGTAGAGGTAAAGATTCTGAGATACTCGACGTTGCTTCTCAACAGGACTCAGCTTCCCTCTGATGAGTCGGGGAGTACCAGAAATATCCATTAGGACCAGAGTAGTAGATTCAGGAGTATGCCTCGAAGACTCAAGTTGGGATTCTTGAGTCTAGGACGAGAAAACGGCAGCACGGCGACTTTCTTAATGACAGTCAAAGAGACGATTGTCACATCGAGTAGCTTTGTTGATGGCGTCTGATAGGTCCATGGGATCCTCCATGGTGAGCAACAAATCCTTAACACTGTTGTTGAGGCCGAAACGAAATTGATCAATCAGGGCCCACTCATCCCAGTGAGTGTTCAAGGCAAGGAGTTGGAACTCCGCAGCATAGATCGAGGCAGGACAAGACTCCTGAGAGAGACGTCTCATCTTTATGGTGGCAGTCCGAACCTAATCCCTCTCGCCAAAACATGCTTCGCACGTCTCTTTGAACAACTGAAGATCCATCAACTCCGGAACCACGACCCCTTTCATGCTCTTCTCCAGGAGAGAAGAAAACCATGACAAAGCTGCACCTTCAAGCAACGTCCCGATCGTGCCGATTTGAAACTCAGGAGTGGGGTTGAAGTGCGATGATCAACTCCATCTAGTTCAGAAATCCACGAAGCTCCGAACGCTTGTCTGAGAACTTTGCCAGGAAACTCACCTTCAGTTCAGGAACTCTACTTGATCTTTGAGCCGAAAGTGAAGCAAGCTCCTGTTGCATGTGAAGAAGGGCCACCTTCAACTTGGTATTCTCAAACTGGATTTTGCAAGGACTTCGGCAAAGAAATTAGGATGGCTTGGAGACTCCATCGGCAAGAAGAAAGAATGGAAAATGACAAAAGCAATCAAACAATCGAAACGAGCTAAAGCAAAAGCAAAAAGCACAATCTGAATCAAATTGCAAAGAGAAAAGCTAATGGAAAACGAAGAAGAAACCTTAAACTAGCGTTGATTCAGATTGTGGAGAAATGCAACAAGGCTAACCTATATATACTATAGGTTAATGAAGCTCCACCACTCTTAGATCGAGGATGGCCTAAATATAGCTAAGGTTGAGGAGGTGCCACGTCATCATCAAGAATGTGGTTCGAGAATCAGGAATCGTATGGGAAATCAAAAAGTCAATGATAGGGAAGTGTCTCGAGAGTCAGGAATGTGGTCTGCGGGTCAAGAATTCGGCAAGAGTTAGGAATGTGGCACGAATTGGGGGATTCCTGACACAAACTTAATATCACAAGAGTTCCCAATATTAACATTTGTAAGCCAATAACATAAATTTCTCATCACCGTGTCATATATGTATAACTCAATAACAACTTAAGATTTCCTTCCTTAGTGCCCTTTTAATCTAATTACATATATGATAATCAGTTTCTCAACTAATTTATGTGGAAATTGAAAAGGGTCCAACAATACCAACCTCTTACTGTTGTGGTAGTAAGGAAAAAATATTTGAAAGAATTTGCCAATAGGTAACTTTCAATACCTGTAATCAAATTTGCAACATTTGACAATTATTAAAAATTCCTCTTCTAATGCTTCTTTATTCATTTTTTCTTCTTCAATAATATTTCTTCAATTTTCCTCAGTTTCTCTTTTTTACCATGATATTTTAAATTTCTTTTTCTTTGAAAGAGGGGGTAGAGGGGATGAACAAAAGTCCAACCCCAACAATAGAGTGAGGATGAATGGATATAGTAATGGAACAAAGATGAATAACATGAATTGTAAAGTGAAAACAAGCATAGCAAATCTAAATAGAATATTCTAGACTATTCTAGAAAATTCTAGAATAGAATATTAAATATCAAATTAAATATATATATATAATAAGGCCAAACAAATGTGATAGTATAGTAAAGCTGAATAAATATAATAGTAGAGTGAGGCTAAACATAGATTGTAAAGTGAGAATAAATACAACAAATCCAAATAGAGCTGGTGCTTTAAAACTTTTTTTCTTTCAAAGAGGGGATAAAAAGGATATAAAAGATGAATAGAGTGAGTTTGACTTCCTATATATGATGCTAAACAAAGATGAAAATTATGAGTCTACATTAATGTAAGTATCAAATTTTGGTTGATGGGAAGATACATAAGTAGATTTTATTTATGGTCATGAGTCCAAGTTAATAGTAGCCTCAGAGGATTATCAATAGACAGGCTTAAATATGGGATGTATTATTTGCTGTAATGGTGCTTTATAAACTCCAATGGCTCTTAAAATTTCTTGCTTTGGTATAAACTTATACCTTCAAGGTTAATTCAAATATTTGGCAATTGCATATAGAATTACAACTAGTGCATCATGATTCCATAGTTGTGATATTTGTGTTATGGCTTTGGATTTTATTTCAATTATAATTGTGAACAACTATATTAGTGGCTTTATGGGAGTTTTATATTCTTTATATTCTATGATGTAAGGTTTGTAAATACATATATATACATATATATACAGATACACATATATATATATACATATACATATATATACATATATATACAAATATATACATATATATATATATATATATATATATATATATATATATATATATATATATATTAAAAATAAACAATTTGATAATA
>NW_003314408.1:0-16874 GCF_000143415.4 Selaginella moellendorffii | reverse complement strand
GGGGTGCGCACATTCTTCCTCACGATCACTCGTCAGTCTGGATCGTCTATAGTGTCGCCGGCATCCCGGATTGAATGTCTTCATAAGCCTTTTTATTTTACATTTTAGCTTTTATTGACTGTCTTTTAAACTATTGTCTTTTTTTTGCTTAAAAAATACTAATGTCTATAATTTTTAATGTAGCTTGTGCTAGTGGAAAAACATATTGCAAAATATAAAATTAATATTTAAATTGATCTATATAAATGTTATTGAAATTAAAAATTTATATTTTCCTTCATTAATTTTTAAATTGTAATTATATAATTGGAATATTAATAATTATGTTAGATTAACTTTATATATAATATAGGACTATTTGATCCACTATTGAAGGCTTGTATAAAAATTCCCCATTTATTATACCTAGTAAGGGTGACTCATATAATAATTTCTAGAAATTATTTATTGTAAGGTATATAAATAAATTGGTGTAGTATATTTATTGATTTTCTATTCTAATTAGTTAATAAACTCTTTATATCTGGTGTATTAAAATTACTTTTATATAAAAAATCTGATACTCATTATATATATAGTGCCATGCTAGTGAACAAGAAAACCCCATGGGTATTCCCATTCTTTTTCTCCGTATACTATCATAAATATACAAAGATTTAATACTGCTAAATTGTTTTGGGCAACAAAATGGGTGTACCAAAACTCTTATTATTAAATGTTATGAGAGCATTTGACTCAAAGGGGCAGAGGATTTTGAAATGCCATTTCTTGGATTACAAAGCAAGCATATAAGAAGATTTGGGAAAAAAGATAAAGACATTTAAACTTTTGGAACTTCATGTTTTGATGATGAGTCTCAAAAAGGAAGAATATGAAACCATAAGACTATATTGATCTATTTCACCACTGATGCATTTACAGATCTGAATGAATATTTACTACAAATTTAATATTCAGTGACTGACTCTAGCAGATTTAAAATAGTAGAATATAAGGTTTGTAAGTCTTGTATTTACACATTTAGTAGCATATGAATGTACGTTTATGTGCTTTGTATGTGGCCATCATGTATAGTAGGTATGTGGTGTTATTTCCAAAGGTAAGAACCTTATCATTATCAATTCTATATTCTCAGTAAGATTTGCATTTAAAGTCACGACCTTGTAACCTTTCTAATTGCATTAGTGTTTCTCATCATAACCAATGCCATCTGTTTAATTATAATTACAGGTATCTACGTTCTCTATCTTATTATCAGTATTCATTATAACAGTTGGTTTATACCACTTAGTTTAGTCCTTTCTGTTAAAATGTTGTAATCTCCAGTATACTTTATCCCAAAAGAATCTTTTATCATAGAGAAGATGCACAATACAATGGGAATCATCTTTATTCAGCTTTCAAATATTCTGGTAGATGTTGTGGTGAGCGGATCCGGGAGGGAGAGGTTACCAGGCTCCAACCAAAAGAAGACGAACTTGGGAATGGAAAGTATGACAACATTTTGGCATGGCCCTCAAGACCAAAGTATGATCTATTTAGGAGGCTCCCAACGGTGTCAAGAAATCCCAGCAGGAGCGATTAACAAGTTGTTTGGTTTGATATAGTAATATTAAGATATTTTTCAGCTTTTGTATTTATTAATTTGATAAAGACAGAAAATTTATTCATTTTTCTTAAACCGCTTTTATCGTTCCCTTTTTTTTTTCTTGACGAATGCGCGAACGTTTTCTTTTGTTTTTGTGGTTTTCTTCCATTCACCATGCCTTCGATTCATTGATCCACGCTGAATTCTTGCAAACGTTTTCCTTTTGTTTGTGGTTCTCTTCCGTGCACCATGCCTTCGTTTGATTGATCCACGCTAAATTCTTGCAAACGTTTTCCTTTCTTTGTGGCTGTAGTTTTTTGTTCTTCCTCGTCCTCTTCTCGCATCTGATACTAGTTTTCAATCTTTCCAGGCTAAGGCGTGGATCCGCTGCAAACGATGCGAGTGACCTTGCATCCGTGAGGAGAGTCCACAAGGCGGACAGGGAGAAGTTGCGAAGGGACAAGTTCAACGAGCAATTACCGAGCTCGCTAGTGCATTAGGTGCCGTATCTCGACTCTCGTCTTTCACCATCTTATTTCGTCTCTTTCTTGGTTGCTCCAGATCCAGACAGGCCTAAAAATGACAAAGCAACAATTTTGAGCGATAGTGTTCAGGAACTAAACGAGCACGAGCCGTGGTGAAGCGGCTAAAGAAAGAGCATGCAGCACTTTTGGATGAATCCCGCAACGTAAGTTTTTCTCTTTTCCTGGTTCAAGTTGTTGACGGACCGGCTTGTTTCTATTTCAGCTGTCACAGGAGAAGAGCGAGCTAAGAGAAGAGAAAGCTTTTCTCAAGTCCGAGACGGACCAACTCAACTCGCAACTCCAACAGAGACTCCGGCTCGCGCTGTCATGGCCGGTGGATCCCTCTCTCATGCTCGGTGCGTCCGCATTTCCATATCCTCTCCCAGTCCCAGCAGCAGCCGCTGCTGCTGGTCCTCCTCCTCTCGTCCCTTCGTCTCCATCACCAGCAGCTCCTCCATTCTCTCAGCCACAACAGCAGCAGCAGCAGCAGCCCCAAGCACCACCAACGCAAGGCTCGCAAATTCCACCACCGCCAATTCCTTTCCTTCCTCCCGGTTTGCCTCTTCCGCCGCCTTACGGCATTCATCCTTACGCAATGTTTGCAAACAGGCCGCCAGCTGCTGGTTACTTCCCATACTTTTCTCCTCCTAGCTCCACCGTGGATAGGCCGTTTGCTCAGTACGCAACTCCAGGAATGCATCCCTTCCGAGGTTACACTAGTCAGGATGGAACCCCTGCGTTCTTCCCACCGTCTCTAGCAGCCGAAGCTCCTTACAAGCCACTCCAAGTAGCTCCGAAAGCAACCAGGGAGGACAACGGGCCAGAATCCCAGCAGCAATCTTCTGGGTCAAGTCCACCACCCCAAGTACGTATCAATCGAGAACAAAGCATCCTCTTGTTTCTTCTCGTTTTGGAATCTAAGAACACTGTTTTTGCAGGTGGAAGCTTCATCACCTTCTTCCGTGGAAGTAAAACAGGAGGTGCAAGTAGTACAACCACTGGTGAAAAGCCTGAGTCCCACGATTCTCGATGGATCTAGCGATTCCAACTGCGTTGCATGACCAATCAAGTGGTGAAAGCCATTTTGGGTAGATGAATCCCACTTGCAAGAGGCATGGTCTTACACAGACCTGAAGGGAATACCCTCACGCATAGAAATCCTGCCAGAAATCCTGCCAGAAATCAAGCGCAAGAGGCAATTGGCATATAGGATGAACATTTGTATATGGACTCTTTCTCTTCTCGTGCTCATTTTCTTCCCAATCGAATAGAAATCCTGGCTTTGCTTTGATTCCTAGCGATCATGCAACACTGCCACAGTAGACTTCTTTGAGCATTTGGACACAGTCAAAAGTACCACTTCAGTTAAATAACGCAAAACGTGGTCAAGTTTCGGTAAAAGATTTGGACTCCTCGAGGTTTTGCCTCAGATCAAAGAGGAAGCCAGGCCTGGAGATGGTGCCACCGATTTCCATGTCTCCCATGAGCATTCCCACCACTCTAAACATCGACGGGCGCTTGCTGCCGCTGGCTTGCGTGCAGTGGAGAGCCACCAAGAACACGCGCTCCATCTCGTGAATATCTCGCTCGTCGCCCACATCCAGTCGCTTGTCAATCATCTCCAGGAGGTGGCCGCTCTGGAAGACATTCCATGCCTGGTTCGGAAGAAGGATCTTAGACGAAGAAATAGAGATCAAAACCACTCACCCGTTCGAGAAGGAAGGAATCGCCATCCGAGAGTGTGAAATCCATGCTTATCCTTCCACTCAAGATCTCCAGGACAAGGATCCCAAACGAGTAGACATCGGCCTTCTCGGTGAGCTGGCCGGAGAGAGCGTACTCTGGAGCTAGATAGCCACTGGAAACGATCTCCATGGAAGTTGAAGTTTTTGGACATAAAAAAACTTACACTGTTCCTGCGGCTCGTGTGCTGATATAGCTCCGATCTTCCTGGATCAGTCTTGCCAGGCCGAAGTCCGAGATCTTTGCCTCGAGATTGCTTGCTAGAAGGATGTTGAGGGCCTTGATGTCTCTGTGCACGATGGTTGCCTGTGATGTTTCTCCGTGCAAGTATGCCAGACCTTGCGCAACTCCCACACAGATGTTGTATCTGGCTGTCCAATTTAGCTCCAAACCTTTGTCTGGAGACCCTGCCGAGAGAGAAAGCATGATAACTCTTTCATGGATCTAGCGAAACTTACTAAACAAAGCGTCCGATAGGTTTCCATTCTCGATGAACTCGCAGACAATGAGCTTGTGCTCTTTCTCAGAGCAGAAACCAAAAAGCTTGACAACATTCTTGTGCTGGAGGAGGCAAATCGCAGACACCTCGTTTTCGAAATCCCGCCTTGCCTTGTCTGATAAGTCGGAGCTAGTCAAGTATTTGACGGCAACAAAGTGATTGTCTATAACTCCCTGTGTGTGATCAAAAGTCGAGGAACTTCTCGAAAGAAAGAAACAAAGACTTACCTTGTACACACTCGCAAATCCGCCTCTGCCTACTAAGTTGTCCTTGTGAAATCCTTTGGTAGCCTCTTGGAGCTGTTCGTACGAGTATTTCCTGGCCTTGCAATCGGGTGGTAGCCAGCTCAACGCTTCCCGGCTAGCTTTACGATTTCTTTTCTTTCGCAAAATCAGCACAACACACAAAATCACCAGTGCCACTCCAACGAGAGACGCTCCTACGGAGACTGCAATCGTTCGAATCCGTCGCCTCGACTTGGAGCTCAACGAAGGCTGCCAAACAGAGCTGGTACCATTTGGCTGCGGCGTCGATCCATTCGGAGAAGATGGATCTAGTGAGAAAGAAGAAGCATGTAAGAGATTCACATCATAACTTGCAAAAGCTCGCCTTTGAAAGTGTGTGAGCTCCACACCGCCATTGGAGTCTTCATGTTGCTGATGGCATAGATCACCATGTTTCTATCTCCCTGGACCGCAAACAAGGACGCATTCGTGGAGTTGTTCGTCCCAAACCTCGCCAAGACAGTCCCGTTTCGATCATACACAGCTAGCGTCGCCGTCTTTTCAAGAACAAGCTCGCAGTCCCTTCCGCTTCCCTTCGTTTTCGACTGCCACAAAACCTCTTTGGTAGTGGTGTCGCTAAACACAGCGTTGCAGTCCTCTCGCATCTCCAGCACGTACTCGGGCTTTTTAGCAGATTGAATCTGGCAACCCGGGTAGAGCCTGTCGAAAACACTGTAACTCAGTCGTGTGTCTTCGTAGTCGTAGCAGTAGCCAATATGATCCGTGGAATTTTCCAGCCGGAGAGTCGAACACGATCCATTAGATCCTCTCAAGTTCATGCCCTTGATGTAGTATCCGGCTTGGAACTGTCCTTGGGCGACATAGGCCGCTCCATAGCTCAAGTTCATGAGACCTCGGAGATCCGGTAAGAGAGCCGTGAATCCAGCACGAAGCTTGCTGCCAGTGCCACCAAAGTCGGGGCTAAAGTTTGGGCCGCAGTACTCGACGTTGTAAAAGTAGAGGTTGAGAACCAGCGAGAAATTGGATTCCAGGAGGAACAAGGTGTCAACAATGGCCTGGCCCCGGAAGTATGGATCCGTGGCTCCATCATAAGTGAGCTTGGGAGAGATGGCAGCAATGAGAGATAAGAACCTGGCGTGGAGCTTGTTGCTGGCGGCAACGGTGAGAGGAAAATCGTCGTCCTGTGCGTGCATGAGGAGCTTCCCAGCGGCTAGGAAAGCCTGGATCAGGATGAAGAGGATCACAATTCGGGTGACCCGAGCTGGGCGTCTGGAAAGGGAGGATTCATTGTGTGTACCCACGATCCTGACTGACAAGTTCAATGTTTTCAAGCACAGCCTGGTCAACTTTCTGATTGGTTGACTTTCCTCGTAATCGCAAAATTAGAAACGGGATATCATATATTCTGCTGCATTAAGCGTTTTTTGCTTGGATATAAGTTGACTGTTAAAACTAAATTGAAATTGGACCTTTGCAGCTTAAATCTAGCTGTGTAGGAGAAACTCAATCCAATATAAAATTTGTGCTAATTGATAAAAGTTTATCCCTCTCCTCCAAGATAAAGAGAGTCTCCATGACACCAACGTACCTTGTGACAGAAGGGAATAGCATTGGCCATGACATGTGAATAATGATTAAAATGAGTTGCAAAGAAAAATACTAAACAACAGGTTGCACAGGCAGTTTGGGAGAACTTACAGCAGTGGCCAGACCACGCTCTAGAGAGTGATTTTTGAAGAGGATCGAACCCCGAAAAAATTGCGTTATTTTATTATGTCATGTAAGAGAATAAAAAAGAAGTGCTTATTGTGCTCTTCAAACTTTAAGCAAGCTCTTTGGGAAACAGTGTGTTATTATTCCCAAAGCTTCTCTTCTATAGAAATGATCCTTTTGGGATAAATTTTCTTATTATTTGTACAATGAGCATAGATGTTTGATGAAAATGATGAAGTTCTGCAAGTAAATAATGGATTTTTTTTCTCTTTAAAAAATAAATGTAAATTTTTTTATATTAGTTCTAATTAACTCTTATTAGAAATTGTAAAAATAATTTTCTGCACATTCAACGCTTGGTTTGCTTAATAGTAGTGTTATTCCTATTTATTGAATTTATAATTATAAACATGTTTATAATTTATAAACACAAGATTAATCTTATTGAATATCAACCATTAGATGGTAGAGTAAACTAGAATATACTAGGAAGCGTTTAGGAAAATTTATAAATTATAAGTACAAGATTAATCTAAATACATAACAACCATTAAATGGTAGAATATCCTAAAATATTCTAGAATATTCTAGGTATATCCACTACCACCAGGCAAACCAAAAATTAATATGAGAAAATCATAACCATTTGATTGAAAACTATCCTAGAATATATTTAGATATTCTAGAAATATTTATTACACTAAAAGAACATACTTCAATATCATTAGCTCAATGGTGACTATAATTTAACACTGAAACAAAAGAAAATGATAATATTAATATTTACTATAAAATAATTAAAACTATGTATCATATATGCATTTGGTAAATAATAATATTCTTGTTACAAATACCTAATATAAATTTTAGATTATAATAGATAATTTTCCTTACCTTCCAAAATTTTCTGTTTTTTCATTAAAAGTTTTAACTTCTTTCAAGGCATTTTCGTTAAATGATCTACATTGGTTTAATTATTAAATATAGTCCATTTTTTAGAATAAGCACAACCATGAATTAAAATATGTTATATTTTATTTCTTCTTTAAGAGTAACTTAAAGAAAAGTTACTATTGGCAATATATAAAGTAGTCTGTAATCATTCATAATTTTTATATTATAAATAATTTTTTGTTTGCTTAATCAATAAGGGGAATGGGGTAGTGAATAAACCTAAAATATTCTTGGATATTCTTCCATCTAATGGTTGTTATTCATTTATATTAATCTTGTATTTATTATTTAAACATGTTTATAATTTTAAATTTTCCTAAACACTACCTATTTTATTCTCATCTAATGGTTAATTTTTATAATTATAAACCTCTATTTGATCAATTAGATTAATAAATAGGAATAATACTACTATTAGACAATGCACAGAACATTATTAATATTTCAAGTTTATTATTTCAATAAAAAAAAGTTACTATTGGCAAATTTTAAAATGTTTCATGTTTAAATGCAGAAACAAAAATGGTCTGGTGTTCATAAGTTAAAGTAAATTTATCAGAAACTTATGGATTTCATCAACACTAGGTTTGGATAAGACATATCTTATGCTCTTGTGATAGAATGAGTGGCTATTACAATGCAAAACAAGTTAAATATTGTATTTCCTCAATCTAAAGATGATGGAAAGTAGAAATTATATTGGTATTTTGTAGTGGACAAATAATATGTACAATTCAAGTGTGGCATTTAGACAGTAAGAAGTTGTAACTTAGAGTTGTTATTGTTAATAGTGTTTCTTATGACCTCAAAATGTAAGATATATGAAATTTCAGAATTGACAATTGTTTGTCATCAATGGCAACACAATTGTTTGAAGTTCTGGTATGAGTGTTGAACATGAGGTAAGAGACTATCTCGTCCCTAATATCCTCCCTCCACATTATAAAAGATGAAAACAGTTTGGGAATAAAAAATTGTTTAATTATGCCAATTCAACGCTTTTGAGGTACAAAATAATGGAGGAAATTTCATGTGGTTTTGACTAGATCTCTACTGCACATTTAGTCTGTAACTTTTATTTTATTAAATAACTATCTTAACTTGGTTATTTGTACCTCAAATGAACATTCACTCTTAAAACTATTTTATATTCACTTCAGTTGAACTCTCCTGCAAACATAAAGTCACACCTATGTTTTTTTCCCTCATCATACATCCATACCATAAAAATCATCTATTCATTTTTTAAAGGTTGAAGTTTACCAGATGGAAAATAAAGGTCCATGTGCTCACTAGTAATGAAAACTATCATATTTAATAATTACTCTAGATGATCAAACCAAGCTCCCTCAAGATCTTCTCGTCCTTTAACAGGAACTTGGAATCACGCTTACAGCAGACCTTGTTCTTACACTTGTATCGCGGCTGCGTGATCTTCTTGTTGTTAAAGTCGTTGAAACTGGAGGGCTCGCCACAAGTCTTGCAGGGCGGTTTGATCGATTTTGCTAGCTCAAGATCATCGCTGGTGGGAAGGCCTTCGTGGGCGGGCTGGAACACTGCATGGTTATCTTTCCCAGGGGGCCGCCCCCTCTTCTTCCTCACAGCCGGAGCGATCGCCTCCCGATCTTCATCCGGATCATCCTGTGTGGCCACTGGAGGCGCCACAACCCAAGGCTCCTCTCGTGCCTTGGCGGCCCGGGGCTCTTGTTCCTTGCGTTGCCTCTTTGGAGGTGATGATGGGTTTGGAGGAAGCTCGTCGTCCATTGGCAGAGGCTCGTCGTGCTCCAGATAATCAAAGGCCTCCTCGATCATAGGGGAGCACTGTTGTGCAAGCAGGTAATACTCGAACAAACAGATCCTCATCTGTTGTGGAAACCCTAACCCTCTTCATGAATGTACATTTTTCTTTTTTATAGATAAAAAAACAAAATGGTGGCTTAATTGAAGTGAGATATTGGACATCTCCACAAATCTTCTCACTGAAGCGGTTCCAAGCGGCTCGTGCACTGGGGGCCGACTCCAGAAGCTCATCTCTTCAACAACAGCCTCTCTGGAGGAATCCTGGTCTACTAGGACTGCAAGTCCGTTCGACCACAACAAGCTGTCTTTGGGATTGCCTCGTATGACCATCTTGGAGATTTACAACAACTATTTCAAAGGCTTGGTGCCATCGCAGCTCACTAATCTCCAGACGTTGAGAATCCACAACAAGAAGTTGACTGGAACGATCCCCACGGAGATTGACAAGCTGCAAGTACTGAATGAGTTCACGGCGTACGGAAATAAGCTCTCAGGTACCATACTACAGTCTGTGCTCAAAGTTGCTGTTGGGATCAAACTATCTGGAAGGTGGAATTCGGAGCAACTTGAGCAGCCTTGCCATCCTTGACGGGTCCATCACCTGTCCGGTTCCATACCACCTTCTATTGTAAAGATGGTGTCACTCAACTCATCCAGGAACAAGCTCAGCAACGACATTCCTCCAGTGCTGACCAGAATGAGGCTCAAAGATTTCCTGCTCTTCAACGTCTCATATAACAACTTTTCTTGAGTGCTTCCACAAGCACTGGACGTCCCCATGTTCAACTCAAGTTTCATAGGCAATCCCAAGCTTTGCGTTGGGGCTCCCTGGTCTTTGAGGAGGTCCATGGACTTGCAAGCAGATTCCTCTAGAATATGCCTGGCATGATGGCCTGGATAGCAGAAAGTTTTCTTGCATTGGCACCGGCAGCTCTACATTGCACCCACAGCATTCACCATTTTTTCTCTCTTTTTTCATTCTCTCGTGCATTGTATTTCATCCTTTTTGCCATTTTTCTCTCTTTCTCGAATAGATCATGCATTTCATTCCAGTACCAGCAAAGACAAAAAGAAAAAGAGCTAATGCTTGCTTACCACAGAAATTGGATGAAAATCAGCGTCAAGCTGCTAAAGTGTCACACAAGAAGACAGAAGCCCTAAATTTTGTGTCACCTGGGAAGCATCTAATCCAAGCAGCAATCCCCGCAAGCTGCCCTTGCGGCGATTTATATCAACTTACTAAATATTGAATGACACTAGTTTGCAAATTTGGATGCGAGAACAACATTATTGTGTTTAGAATAATATTTACATTCCATAGATATACAAAATTAGCAAATCTAGATGTAAGGAACCAATTCCATGAGATGTTGTAAATTAAAGGATCCCCGAAAGCATAACTGAAATGATAAAGAGTTCATCGAATGAAACTGAGTCCAATATCAAGTCTGAGACTAACTCCGAGACCAAGTTCAAGATTGAGTCTGAGATTGAGTTCAAGACCGAGTTCAAGACCAAATTTGAGGCCAAGTCCGAAATCCGAGATTGGGTCCAAAACTAAGATCGATATCGAGACCCTTAAACTACCATTCTCCGGGTATACCCGAGAAAGGTCCTTGTCGATCACATGCTCAATCTCATCGTTTCTGATTGGCCGTGTTGTACACGTCAATGTCCTAGTCATAGGCGTCAGCAGCCACGTCAGAGCCTTCCCTCATTTATCTTGGTTGGATCTCGGGCCCGTTTCGTTTCGTTGCAGTCCGAAAGAGCTTAGATGCCTTTAGGGTTATGCCCTGTCAGCACAAACAGAGCTTCACTATCACAATTCTAATTTCTAACCTTTAAGCAATACGATAAAATCGGAGTAAGTTTTCATCCGAAATTTATCGTGATTTCTAACGTTCTTTTGCAGTAGGCCTTGTTTGGAGTGCTCATGTGTTGTGGTGAGATTTTCTAAACAGCTAGACTTGTTTTTGGAAAGCTTTCTGCCAAGTAGTCTCGCATTTGCACTTGAGCCTCTAATTACTGGCTTTTTGGGTGCCGGAGGATTTGTAGTTTCAACAGAAGTCTAGGCAGTTAAAATGAATTCCTCCTCAGCTTACCATTGACATAATCATCAACCCTTTGGAAAGCCGTTCAAACACTTGCCAAATCCGTCGTTGCATCCTTCTGAGCATGATTGCGATCGGATGGATCAATCCCCGGGATGCCATTCATCTCCCTCTGTGCGATTGCCATCGTCTTATGCTATGCAAAAGCCTTTTCTCATTCAAGCTTGTGCTTTTTCATAAACACACTCTTTCTCGCAGGTTCAGTATGCATGGGGATAATAGAATACTTTAGAAGGTAAAAGCGCAAGCAAGAAGGGACTGACTTTTGAGACAACCATGGCAACATGTAAAGTCTGGTAAAAGTAATGTGTGTTTGTACAGGAGACTTAAACCACTTGGCTGTTTGTGGTGGGAAATCCCTTCAGTGGTCGTAGAACATGTGAGCTTCCTCTTCTCCTAGTCAGTCCTCTGGATGGCCATCAGCATCCAAGCTGACACGAATGGAGCGTGATCTTCTCCAGCCCACCGTGAGTAGCCCAGTCTCCCCCGTTCCACAGGCTCGAGTGGCATCTCGATGGCTTTGTTGTGTGACATCGTAGAATCTCGGTGAATGGGAGAGAGGAGATGGGGATGCAGGCAGCAGCCTCTGATGTTCTCATAGGACTCTGGCGGAAGATTGGAATTGTAGGCTCCGTCTTTGTTCACAAGGCACCGTCACATCCCAATGTGGATACCCTAAAGATTGAGTTGGCAGCATAAACTTTATGTACAATTTGTATGTATATATATTATTTTAGACACTGACACATCCATATTCAAATATGAAATTTGGCACAAACTTTATGTAATATATATTTTTTGAGGCACTTCTTTGTGTGTCCTGGTTAGAACCAATTTAATTCAAGTGTGGATCTAGACACCACTGCAGAATGTGAGTCCCATACACAAAAGGACACTATGATGACTATAAAAATGTCTATCTATCTATTTTTTTAGCACAGTGAGATTTGTCTGTACTGTTTTAGATATTGTAATGTTCTATTGTATTTTGCCTTGTCACACCTTATTTATGTTCAATGAACATGTTCATTTTGTTTTTTCATTTCTTTTCTTTTGCTCTTTCCTTCTCATTCATTTTTATGGCAGAGCAGTAGTCTCCTCCTCTTTTGACTTTGAAGTAGCAGTTGGTGCAGTTGCTCGATACTATATGATTGCAATTGAATAACCAAACTTAATTGATGGCAGCATTAACGGCATGTGGTACAACTCCTCTTGCTATTGGTGCCAATCCTCGCATTTGGCTGGAGTCTTTCATGGGAATCCTGGGGATGATGTGTATTATTGGTTTGATCACTTTACAGTGATTGTCACATATCATTCTTGGGATGATATCCAACGTTTACGTGAATTTCCCATGTGTCTTCAAGGGACGGTGTTGCAATGGTACAATGGTTTGAGCGTAGCCATTTATGGGGATTGAAGTATTCTCTTGGATGTCTTCAAATGCATATTCGAACATGTTGACAATTGTGATGATACCTTTTAACAATTATATTGTTTTCATCAAGGGCCATCTGAGTTGGTGATGCAATTTGGCATTTGTTTCCAAAGCCTCTTGTTTTATGCAAAGCCATATATGTCAGAGTAGATCAAATTGGGAATGTTGTAGCTAGCACTTTGTCAAGATCTTATAAGACTTGTATAAACACTTGCTCCAGCCACATTTGACAATGCCCTTCACTTGGTATAACGTTATGAAATATTGTCTCTTCCATTTTTTATTACACGTCCTTCAACTCTACTTTCTGTGTGAGATGGTCTTGTTCCAATGGAGGTTGATGCTACTACTACTCGAATTCAAGGACAAGAGCAAGGACATGGTCATGATTATAATGTTTGCTGCTAGGTGTGTGATGAAGTTTGTCACATTTATTGGTATTGTTGATGTTTTCCAGATTGGCAACCTCCTTTTCCTGGGTGGATACCTTGGTGTCAACAACATCCTGTTGGTGCTGATGCAGTGGAAGGTTTGGACACCAAGATGCATTTGAGAAACAAGGAATCACATGAGTAACAGAAGGACCTTGTGCATATAAGTTAATGACCCCTTCATCTTTCTTTCGAGAGTATTATTAAGGGTTTCACTCAGCACTAGTTCATTCAGTGTTTACTTTCCAAGTTTGTTTTTATAAAAAGTGGTCTCCTATTATTCTCTCTGTGTTGGTTGATACAAGTTTAAATTTATCTTCTATTGCTCAACCTATTGCCACATATTGCCATCTACATTTGCGTTGTGCGGCGAAGCTAGTTTTTATTTTTTATGACAACAGCCATACACATGCATATGTACGAGATGAGGCAAACCTAGTTGTGTGTGTGGGCAATCTTATGCTTGGGTTGCAGTCATTGCAAGTGGTATTGAGTTAAGTTTTTGATTTTATCCTTGGTATAGATTGGTTGTAGCATAATCATGCCAAGTGGATTTTGAGGTTTTTCCCCTTTGTTTCATACTTTCTTATATTTTATCCATTCCTCTCACTTCCGTACTTCTTTGTCCCTCTTTCGATCGATATATGATGTTGTAATAACTCTTTTATGGTCTTGCTCGCAGACATTGCAACACCAGTCTTGAAGAAGCCTACAGGTAGATTTCTGCGAGAAACTGTTTGAAAATATTATATGATCGACTATTCTTAGCTTTTGATTCCTTTTGTTCTCTTGTGCAGTTGCTCGCAAATTGTTAAGTGATGGCGGTATAATCTACTTCCATTACTTTTATCTCCTCATTACTTCTTTTTATGTTTCCATATTGTTCCACTTTTCCCTTTTCCGATCCCTCTGACAGCATTTGTATTGTGACCAGCTTATACAGGAGTATGCCAATCTCTTTGAATTTGACCTATCATCTGGAGCCAAGATTGCTATATGTCATTCAATTCCAACCAGGGATGCTTGTCCAATCAAGGTTCCTGTTCGTCGTTAGTCACCCAAAGATATTAAGATTTTACATGCAAATGTCAAAGAGATGTTGGAAAAGGCTGTTATTCGAAAGTCATGGAGTCCTTGGCCATATGAACTTCATCTTATGATGAAGCCTAATAGATGTATTCATTTCTACATCGACTATCATCCATTAAATGAAGTGATGATCCCAGATGTGTACCTTCTTCCTCACGTTGCTGATCTTTTGGATCGTCTGGGAGAAGTCATTAGTTCACCAAGCTAAATCTTGCTTTAGATACTAGTAAATACCGATGGCCGAAGAAGATATTCCTATGATTGCTTTTTGTACACTGTTTGGTTTGTATAAGTTCTTGGTGATGCTGTTTAGTTTGAACAATACTCTAGCGACTTTTCAGCTGATGATAGACAAAGTTCTTTGCAATATGCCATAGGTGACTTCTGACTTTATTGATGATATTTTGATTTACTCGAAGGGGATGTAGGAGGAATACATCCCTAATGTTCATAAAGTGTTGGATTGGTTACGGGAAGTTAATTTAAAGCTGAAGCGGTTGAAATGTGTGTTTTGGTCCATGTGGTTGTTCTGAAGTTCCCTACTCCGAAGTATGTGAATAATTTGCAGTGCTTCATAGCCAAAGTGTAGTATTTTGGTCATTTTGTGGATCATCTTTCTGATTGCACTGCATCGTTACGAGCGTTGTTGAAGTCATCAACATCATTTTTTATCTAGTCTGCAAACTGCAAGCGAGCATTCATGGATCTCAAAGAGTTATTGACGACTCTTTCGATTTTGGTGTATCCTAACTACACTTGACCTTTCATTTTGTGCGTGGATACTTCTGATATTGGTTTTGGAGGTGTATTGATGCAAAAGAGCATGAGTGTGTTTGGTTAGTGCCATCCTATTGCATATATAAACCATATATTACAATTAGCAAAGACAAATTATTCCACGATAAAGAAGGAGTGTTTAGTAATAGTTTGGGGTTTTGAGAAACTTCATGCATATTTATATGGTTCTTGGATATTACTGGAAGGTGATCATATTGCTATTACTTCATTATTGAGGTGGAAGAACTTGGTTGATTGTACTGTTCGGTGGGCTTTGAAGCTTCATATATATAATTCTGATATTGTTCATCACTTGGGGAATTTTATACATGATGTTAATGCCCTTTCTTGAGCTCCTCTTCCTTCTTCGCTCTCTTATAATATTTTTGATAAGCTTGTTATTCCAACATTTATGGATTTCTAGACGAGGATTATGTGCCGTCGGTGGTTATTTTACTTGACATTCAATGTCCACAAGGTATAGACAAGATTTACCTTCTCTCGATGAGGTTCGTGAGGCTCAAAAGATTGAGCTATAGATTCGAAAGCTTCGATATGGGTTTGAAAATTCTGCATCACTTGTTGATGACTTGCCATTCCGACATTTATATTCTCAATATTGCCTTGAAACGGCCTTTTTTATTTTGAGGGGATGGATCCTAATGATTATTTATGGCTGGTGGTGCCTTCAATATTTATTTCATGGTTTCTCTATGCTTACCATGATTCTCCTGTTCTAGATGAGCATATGAGACATTGTCGTGTGACCAAGAAGTTGCATAGGTCTTTCTATTAGTTGAAGATGCAATATGATATTATCCAGTATGTGCATAATTATGTTTGGTGCCAAACTCGTAATACTCCCTCTTGTACGAAGGATTAAACATGTAAATCATCTTCCCTTCTTGGAGAGATGATCTGCAACGAAGTGTTAACTCATTGCTTGTGTTTACATCATGCAATCAAGAGTTCCTACTTTGATGCATGTTGAAAATGATGGTCTTACAAATGGTGAGTTATGGGATGGATAGCAGTGAAGCACTAAACCATTTTGTCTAGGCTTGCTATTGAAAGACTTGGGTTGCAATGCTCAATTCTTTTCCGAAGAACCTTGTTATTGCTCTTTAAATAGCTTAATGTTAGATTAGTTTTGAATTTGGTCAGAAAAAGAGTAGCATGAGTTTGTCCATGTTGTGAATAAAAGTTAGTGGTGTTAGGTGTTGTAAATCTCTATCGATGGGGTGTGGCATTTATGTTGCATTTTATCAAATCGAGTTGACACTTGATACTCACATAAACCTTTATAGTAGTGACATAGACATTGCTCATAATGTTGCTTGATTGATGATCAAGTCATTGTGATACTTATATCATATCCATATAATAATGAGCAATGTGTTTATGAAGTTGCTTGGTTAAACGATGATCAACCTGAAAGTGGTTGATGGTGAAGCTAGTCTACTTGCACATAATAGCATTATAGTAGCTTTGACTGGATTTTCAATGGTGGCCCATTATGCTAAGCTTAAGTTAGTTCTTTATTTCTTTACAGGTTTGCCCATATGGTGTTGGAAAGGGTTATAGCATTCACTTGCTATGGCTTGTTGGTTGATTCGTTTACACTTGGAGTAAGTTATTGGATGGAAAAAGTGTGTAGTTGAGGCATTAACATCACTAACACTTGTGTTAGTGGAGATGATATTGTTATATTAAGTGATGAGAAATTCTCCTTAGAGCTTGATTTTTCATGTCATTTTTCTTGTTAAAGTCTTGGCTTCACATTGGATCTTGAAGATGGTTGAAGAAGAGTGTTAGTGCAATGTGAATATCCAAAGATGTGGTCTTCGTGATCAAATTTGCACTAGAAGCTATGCCTCACCCAAATCCTAAACATCACTAAGTAAATTGTGGTTGCTACCTTTGTCCAGGATTTCAGATGTTCATTTTGCATTTTGCGGATGT